>NC_089781.1:3049396-3106896 GCF_040412425.1 Macrobrachium rosenbergii
AAAGTTCTCCAGTTTTGAGCCTTATGCTTCGGCCTGTCCACAGCCCCACAAGTGTTCACTCAAATCCTTGCTCCTCTTGGGAAATGGTTTCACCTTCTCAATGTCAACGTTTGTCTCTATCTCGATGATTGGCTGCTCTGTTCTCCTTTGGAGGAGAAGTGCACGGAGGACTTAACAAGACTCTTCGCCTGACACAGGAGTTGGGCATTTTAGTCAACTTTCACAAGTTGCAATTAGTTGCAACAAAGAAGATTCCCTATTTAGGGATGATTCTAGACTCAGACTTTTCGGGTTTTTAAAAGTTTATCTCCCAAACGGATCGACTCCTGTCTCCAGACTGCCCACGAGTTCCTAGACCTCGGAGTTTGCTCAGTGCTATAGTGGATGAGTCTGCTGGGGACCTTGGCCTCGGCAGAACCGTTTGTGAAGTTGGGCAGGCTTCACATGAGGCCTCTTCAGTTTTATCTGAAAGCATGCTGGAGCAGGAAAACCTAACCGGACTCCTTCATTTTCCCCATCTCCACAGAGATCAAGATGGACCTTCGATGGTGGTTGTCCAAAGAAAGATTTTGAGAAGGAAGTCTCTTCTGCCATTGCACCCCGACCTAGAATTTTATTCTGACGCTTCAGATTTAGGTTGGGGAGCCCTTCTAAGGGGTCGGAAGATCTCAGGGATGTGTTTATAGATCAGAGAGCTCTCCACATCATTGTGAAGGAACTAAAGGCCATTCACCTGGGTCTCCTCTAGTTTTGCGGCAAAGTACAGTAGTAGCAGTTTACACAGACAAGACCATGGCGCTGTCTTATGTCCGCAAACAAGGGGTCACCCACTCTCACTCTCTACGAGATGGTGAGAGACCTCATTCTCTGGGTGGAGCAGTACCAGATGAAGATTATCACTCGCTTTGTGCAGGGAAAAATGAACATCCTCGTAGACGAATTGAGCCATTGCAATCAGGTTTTGCCGACGGAGTGGACCCTGGACTCCCGCTTATGCGATGATCTCTGGAAACTTTGGGGCACGCCAGCTGTGTACCCCTTTGCAACATCGAAAAATCGTCTGCATCTTCATTTGCTCCCCAGTCCCAGACCCTCTCGCATGGGCAATGGATGCCATGCTGTTGGACTGGACGGGCCTGGATGTCTACGCTTTCCCACCTTTCAGATTGATCAGGGAGGTGATCAACAAGTTCTCTCACAAAAACATCTCAATGACCCTGATTGCTCCGTTCTGGCCCAGGAAGGAATGGTTTCCGGATCTTCTGCATCTGTTAGTGGACTTCACAAGACTCCTGCCACAAAAACAGTCAGTGCTCAAACAGCCCCACTTCCTCAGGTTCCATCAAGGATTGTTCACTCTGGCCCTGACTGAAATAAGCTATTGCTAGGTGCAGAAGATCTTCCTGTAGCAGGGCTCTACCAATCCAAATGGTCAGTTTTCAGAGGATGGTGCCGACGTAATAACATCTCATCTTCTGAAACCTTTATAAGCCAGTTAGCTGACATTTTACTTTTCCTGAGGGCTGATAGGAAGTTGTCTCCCTCCACCATCAAGGGGTATAGGTCAGTGCTTTCTTCGGTGTTTAAGCATAGGGACCTGGATCTGTCACCCAACCAAGACCTCAGTGACCCCATCAGATCCTTCGAAACCTCCAAATTAGAAAACCTGGATTTGTCTCCGGGAATTTGGATGTCATTGTGAAGTGGCTTACTAGTTCAACTTTCGAACCTTCAGCTTGACCTCTTTTAAGAATCTTGCTAGGAAGACTCTTTCTCGTGGCATTAGCAACTGCCAAACGCATTAGCAAGCTGCAAGCCTTTTACAAGAGTAGGCTTTTCAAATGGAAATGCAGTATGTTCTCTCTCCCTTGGTTTCCTCGCCGAGAATGAGGACGTTTCCAAGCAGTTGCCTCGTTCGTTTGTTATTAAGAGTTTAACGGACATCCTCAGCCCAGAGGAAGAAGAGAAACTTCTTTGTCTTGTGAGAGCCTTGAAGTACTATCTTCAGAGGACAGAAAAGATCAGAGGGCCCTCCGACAAGCTTTGGTGCTCAATGAAGAACCCTTCACTTCCTCTGTCAAAGAATGACCTTTCTTTCTTCCTTAGAAGTTTGATTACAGAAGTGCATTCTCAAGTTCAAGATGTTTTACCTTCCCTTAAGGTCAAAGCTCATGAGGTTTGGCCTGTCGCAATGTCTATGGTTTTTCAACATAACATATCTATTGAGAACATTCTACAATCAATATTTTGGAAGTGTAGATCAGTGTTTGCTTCACATTATCTTAAAGACATGGAAACGAACTGTTGTACTTTGGACCCTTTATCCGAGGCTGGCATGGTGTTGGGAAAGGAGGCATAGGGGGCTGTCTGTCCCTCTACTGTCTCCTCGCCTTGTTGTAAGGTCGTTGAGTTTAAGGGAAGCCTGGGGCACAGCATACTTGGAGTACCCGCCAGTTTTTAATGGTTGGGGTGGTGGTTTTAATTTTGGTTGTAGGTGACAATGTTGTGTTTTTATTCTTGTCTATGCCCAGGGCAAGGGCGTTATTTTTGTCTTTGTCAGCCATCGGTGAACTTCCATGGCTGCAAAGTACCCACTGAAGTAGGGACAACTCTTGGCCATACTGTACTGCCACACCCTCTACAGGTTTAAGATGAGCGCCGACCAGAGGCAGTACCCGCCTGAAGCAGCTCTCTTACCAGGTAAGATACAACAAGCATTGACCCAATGCTAGCAACCTTCCTAGTTCAAAGTCATTATCTTTCTTAATGTTTTGGATTAGAACATGTCCATGATTCCCACCTCCTCTCAATATCGAATCGGCTATGTAATTGCTTGGTAAGTCACTTATATAAAAATGACATTTTTACGGTAAAATAAAGTTTTATATACACTTACCAAGCAATTACATAATCGAGCCCATCCTCCTCCCCTCAATGGACATTGGGCATCAAACAAATTGATCCTCTCTGCTGAGTTGTACCTATCAGTCCCGAAAGTGGACGGGACCCTGTCACCTACACAAGCGATTTGAATTTCGTTAGACTGCCGTGTAGAAAGCTAGTAGCTACGCAATTGCTTGGTAAATATATATAAAACTTTATTTTCTCATAAAAATGTAATTTTTACAAATACGTTTATTGCTAGTGCTGAATGGGAATTCAGTAAAGAAAATTTCACTTCTGCATTTAGCTATACAATTGTTAACTGCTGTGTGCATGGTGAGTGCACTAGCAGAAGCGAAGCTGCCAAAGGTAGTCTAGTATTGTTACTGTCCTTTTGGTATCTCTTGTGGTAAGTATTTTATTGCTAAAGCACAGGATAACTTTTGGAACTGATGAAGTAAGGGCTACCCTTATGGTAGGAAGAAAGTACACAAGAAAGTGTCTGTATTCTTTCGTCAGTAGCAAAAACTCAATCAATAGACTGATTCCACCTTTCAGGGTACAGTGTATTAAGTATGAGTAAAACAAAAAGTTTGTTTTTACAACAATTACTTTAAATTCTGAAGAATATCCAATGTTGAAAATTCTCATATTGCGTTTTTCTTTCTGGTGTAATTACGCTGTATACTGGCACTTCAGCTTAACAGGCAATCTGGTAGTCAGGCCTGATAAGTAATGAAATCAGGTATGTAACAAAGATTGGCGTATAGTTTACACTATACTGATACCCTGGAGCCAACTCACTTAGCTCGTAGTGTATGAGAATCCTGTTTACAGTAATGCCCTATCTTGAGTGGTATTTTGTAATTATCTTTCAGTTTAACCCTCTAACGCCGAGCTTCTATTTACAAAAGTGTCTGTCGTATGCCGGCGGCGTTGGGGAGTTAGCACTAAGCGGAAAAAAGTTTTTTCAAAAAATCACAGCACGCTTAGTTTTTAAGATTAAGAGTTCATTTTGGCTCCTTTTTTTGTCATTGTCTGAAGTTTAGTATGCAACCATCAGAAATGAAAAGATATAATTATCATATATAAATATTGAAATATATGACAGCCCGCGAAAAAAAAATTCCATATATAATTGTATACAAATTGTGCTGTGAGCAAAACGGTTAAAGCTAACAAGTTTTTTTTTTTTGTATTATACACTAAATTGCAATGATTTTGGTATATAACAAATTGTAAACCGATCAAAGCAACACAGAGAAAATATTATCACAATGATGCATGAATTCGTAACACGCGGATGTAAAAAAAAAGTTTTTTTCAAAAATTCACCATAAATCGAAATATTGTGCTAGAGACTTCCCGTTTGTTGCAAAATGAAGGTAATTGATTGAATATTACTAGACTGTAAGTGTTTTAGCTTACAATTGCAGTTTTTAACCATTTCGGTCAAGTTAAAGTTGACCAAAAGTAGAATTTTTTCTATTTATCGTGATTTATATGAAAATATTCCAAAACTGATAAAAGCTACAACCATGAGTTATTTTTTGTTGTATTCTACATGAAATTGCGCACATTTAAATATATAAAACTTTATGTAACAACTAATATAAAATGGTGCAAACATTATGACAAAGTGACAAAAGAATTTCCAAGATGTTCGGCAGAGTTACCGCGCACGGATGTAAGGAAAAATTTTTTTTTTTTCAAAAATTCACCATAAATCGAAATATTGTGCTAGAGACTTCCAGTTTGTTGCAAAATGAAGGTACATGATTGAATATTACTAGAATGTAAGAGTTTTAGCTTACAATTGCATTTTTCGACCATTTCGTCGAGTTAAAGTTGACCGAAGGTTGAAAATTTGGCACATTGTGATTTATATGGAATATTTCAAAACTGATAAAAGCTACAACCATGAGTTATTTTCTGTTGTATTCTACATGAAATTGTGCACATTTCCATATATAAAACTTTATGTAACGACTAATATAAACCGTGCAAACATTACAACAACATGACGAAAGAATTTCTGAGATGTTCGGCAGAGGTACCGTGTGCGGACGTAAGGGAAAAGTTTTTTCAAAAATTCACCATAAATCAAAATATTGTGCTAGAGACTTCCAATTTGTTGCAAAATGAAGGTACATGACTGAATATTACTAGAATGTAAGAGTTTCAGCTTACAATTGCATTTTTCAACCATTTCGGTTGAGTTAAAGTTGACCGAAGGTTGAAATTTTGGCACTTATCGTGATTTATCTGGAAATATTTCAAAACTGATGGAAGCTACAACCATGAGTTATTTTCAGTTGTATTCTACATGAAATTGCACACATTTCCATATATAAAACTTTATGTAACGACTAATATAAATCGGTGCAAACATTACGACAAAATGACGAAAGAATTTCTGAAATTTTCGCCGAGTTATCACAAGAGACGAAGGAAAAAGTTTTTTCAAAACTTCACCATAAATCGAAATATTGTGCTAGAGACTTCCAATTTGTTGCAAAATGAAGGTAAATGATTGAATATTACTAGAATGTAAGAGTTTTAGCTTACAATTGCGTTTTCGACCATTTCGGTCGAGTCAAAGTTGACCGGTTTAAATTTTATGTAGTCGACGACGGTACGCCCACTCGGCACCCAACAGACAATTTTAGTCGAGCGTACGATACGTCCAGTCGGCGTTTAAGGGTTAAAAGATTTACTCATGTAATATCAGAGATTTATCTGCAAAACAAATTGCTTCTAAAAATAACTTATGTCAGTACTGGAGAATACAGCCTTAAAGAAATGTAGCTGATTACAGTAGTTCTGACCTTAAAATACATATGAAAAATACACAAAATGCAAGCCATACAAAAAAATCATAAACTTTTGGCTTAGTTTTGAGAACAGTGGAGTAAGCTATATTCCTAACCACTGCTTCCATATGAAAAAAGGTATAGAATAAAAATTGTTCAGCACATCTAATTCATCAAAAAACCACTTATTCAGTTGATTTCCATCAAACTGTTGACTGCCGATTTTATGGTGGAAAAGTCAAATTTTCTGAGCCCTGAGTTGATGTTAGTGCTAGACCACACTGATATATATTTTGCCGCCAAAATTACAATTTCTGTAAGCCCACCAGTACGATTTCATAAACGTATTATTTTAGTTTCTGGCTCTTGACTAGCACCTTTTCATTCTTTTGCATAGGCCAAGAATGCAAAATGGCAGGTGAAGGCCATAAATCAGAAACATTTCATTCATAGTAACAGTAAAAAAATTATATGTTTAATAGATTTTTCACTTTTTTTCATCGACCTTACCTGCTCCTGTCCATCTGTAAAGGGTTCCATTTTTTTTCATAAGTAATCCAAAATTCTTTATGAAAAAATTTTTATGAAAAGAGAGTACAGCACATTGTATTTATTCTAATGCAATGCTTACACTATGTATATATATGTATACATACACTGACTAAAAAATATATGTACAGTATTAGTACAACACTAAATGTCAATAAAAATACGAGAGAGACAGAGAGAGAGAATTTAAGGGCACATGAGTGTGAGATGAATAGACACAGTCAATTTTTAAAGAAATTTCTTTTAAGTATAACTTTAATAATGTACTGCAAGTACATTACATTATGGAACCATACCATAAACTGTAATTTAGAACTTTTAACAAACAAGAAAACATAACCACACATACAGGTACTTTATTTGCAAATGCAAAAACATAAAGGTGGAGTTGACAGATGCCGAATGACCAACCAAGTGATCACAGAGTGGGGCATTATGGGTCACTTACCCTGAGAACAAAGAACCCTGGCTTACAGGTTTAGACAATGTCTAATCTAGCGTACCTACCATTTTACTGTACGGTATTCCATTAAGTACAAAATATTTTAATTTTTACTCGACTTGAATCTGATAAGTTGAAGTCTATTAGTTGAGGTACTAATTTATATTCACAATATTGTATAATTTATTGCTGTTTTGTTTATATTGTGTGGTTCATCAGAAAATTTTATAGGTTAACTAGTTATTTTATCAATTTTATTTTTCAGAGTTTGTATCAGAAGAGCAGCTAAGGGATATGGTGGTCAGTGATGGTAAAACCTTAGCAGATCATCTTGCACTTGCCATTGGCATCATTGGAGAAAATATGAGCTACCCAGAGCAGCACGATTAGTTGCCCCTAATGGTGTGCAGCTTGTTGGATATAGTCACCCTAGTCCACCTGATGCAACACAACTTTTAGGAAAATTTGTGCAATTCTTGCACTTAAAAGTTCTGGTACATTAACTGATGTAGCCAGACAGTTATGTATACATGTTATAGGTAAGTTTGGAAGAATGGTAGATAAAAGTCTACACCCCAGTAATTCGACATTAAATAGATAAGCCAGTTAATTTTTTTTGCTTTATACTTTTCTTTTAGGTGGGAAAAACTGTCAAAATACTGTCCTTTTTTTTAAAATAAGTTATCACTCACATATAACAATAGTACATAATACTGTATCATATTAATCATATCAGGGTTCATGTTTTTATATATATCTACTGTGAAGTAGTGCTTCTGACTAACAGTCATATATGTTTTTGGTTATTATTTGATTTAATTTTGCATGTGATTTTGTTAAAAAAATTAACATGTTTCTCCATCTTGTAATAACCACATTATCATTTTTAAAAAATTTGTTTTTTTAACTGGATATTTGTTCGTTTATCTTTTGCACTGCTTGTAACTTCAGTTTGTTCCTTTTCTGGCAAAAAGTCTTCCCTATTTGACAACTACTCTTACATTGTCTTTGAATACTATTCCTCATTTATATGTGCCATGCATGTCACACTCTAAAATGCCAAAAGTTCATCGTAGCATTCATTCAGCCACAGCTGTATTGCTTTCCTTTGATGTCTTATTAGCTTTTGATTTCTTAACTTCACATAACTTATCTTCATCACCTTCCAATTTTCATTACAGTTGCTACAAGTGCAAAATGCTTCGGTGGTTACCACATATGGTCAGGTCACCTTTGGTTACCATATTCAGTCAAGTCACCTTTCCTTGGTACCATACCCATTACTTCCAATTACCAATCATTGCATTTTGTTCGTTTATGCCATATTCTTCAGAAAAGTACGCAAGTTTAAAATCATCTCTTCAGTGATCCCATCATTAATTTAAGGTTTGCTTTTCTTTAGCCATCATTGATTCCACTTTGTTAGCCTCTGATATATCAGTCAGATTACCCACCTCCCATATCTCTTATTCATGACTTCCTCTACCTCTACCTAACCTAACCTAATATCATCAGCCCTCTTGTCCAAAAATAATAATGGTAATAATACTCTTGGGATTTATAATTCATTGCAGCTTCCTTTCAGCCACTAGCTACATTGCTGTGCTATGTAATTGTTATCGGTTTCTCTTGGGGTTGTCTCATCTGTCAGTCAAACTTTCTGGGACAACTTCACTTTCCACTTCCTTAAAAATAATTACTTTTTGATTGCTCTGCAAGAGGCTAGAATTGTGACACAGTGGTTTGGTTGAACTATTTATATTAGTTCCATGAGAATAATGTTCTCTTGTATCAACATAAGCAGCTAGAAGTAATCATTTGTTCAATATATTTAGTCATTTGAACACTGATTTTCTCAGTGCAGCCCTGTTCATCATTTATCACTTTCCATTCATTGGAAGGCCATTTGCACTAGTTTGCATAATTTTAGATTTAGGGGTCCCACTGTGCATGCCCAGACCTGCATATGAGCCTCTGCTTCACACCTCATTCTTCTGCATGACTCCATAGTGAACATTGTCACTCCATCTCTGTCCCCCATTTTTACACCATTTATGCTATTTCACCATTGTGAAATTTAATTTTGTGCACTAATTTTCAATTAATGCATTTTAATTTTATAATGTTAAGATAACTTTTTCTTAATGCATACCAGGAGCCTGTTATCCCTGCCTCATGCTCAATTTTTTGGTGAATTTCTCTCCTGCTGGGTTGTGGGAGTTGTATTTATTGTATGGTGTACTAATTTCTTGTTAGCCTCTACTTATTGCTGTTGATCTTTACTTTTGTTTTATATAGTGCTCTTAGCTCCACTGTAACCTATTACTGTTACTTCTGTTGTTTTATATTCCTGAAATTATGGTAGGATTCTCATGCGTTTAGTGATTGTGAATTTTTGTTAGTTTGTAAGTTTTATGTTAAATGATTTTGTTTTACTAGCACAGGCCAAAGGTTGCTGTTATGTATAGTCCTGTGCATTTGCTTATGTAGCAACTTAAGACTTCACATAGGGCAAAGGCATGTGAATGACTGAGGCATCATCTAAAGAGGTTGCTTCCTTTATGACTGGAACAGGGGGAGGAATCGAGACAAGGCCTTAAACTAAGGCGTCTGAAGAAGCATAAACTGACATTCTCAGAATATGGTGCCTGTAAAATCTCTTCTGGGCAAACAGGAAGCACTGATACACATACCAATTATGGCAACACTTTGCATAAGCTGAGGCAAGCACAGGAGATGAATATCTGGAGAGAACAAAGGAAGAGCCATAAGTTCTACACACCTGATAAGTATGCAGGCATACTTGTCAGGGTGTGTAGAACTTATGGCTCTTCTTCTCTCCAGATATTCATCTCTGTGCTTGCCTCAGCTTATGTTTTAAGTGTTGCCATAATTGGTATGTGTATCAGTGCTTCCTGTTTGCCCAGAAGAGATTTTTACAGGCACCATATTCTGAGAATGTCAGTTTATGCTTCTTCAGACGCCTTAGTTTAAGGCCTTGTCTCGATTCCTCCCCTGTTCCAGTCATAAAGGAAGCAACCTCTTTAGATGATGCCTCAGTCATTCACATGCCTTTGCCCTATGTGAAGTCTTAAGTTGCTACATAAGCAAGAAGAGGACCAACATTTACACATTGCATGCTGCTGCTTCTTTACTGTCAGAGAATTCTCCTTTATTTAAGGTGCCCCTGCTTGAAATCTGTCTGTGATTTCAAGCATGACCCAGTTTGATACCTCTTGACATTGGACCAGAGTCCTCTGCTTTCACCAATTTTTACCATCATTGCTGATGTCCAACCCTCTCTCATGGGAATTTGAAGTACATAGAAGTGTATCAGTCTTTGTCTCCAGAACCTGCTAGCAGGGAAACAAACAGTGAAGTGTTCTAGTGGGAGTTCCATTGAACTCCCCAGCTCTGAAGATGCCTCTGTTCTCAGGTCAAGTGCACACAAGGGAGATCTCTCTGCTTCAGATATGAGAACAGAGAAGATCAGCATCTTGGGAATCTTTGCTGTGCCAGTAGCTGCAACATTTTGAGTTGGTGTGATGGTCACTCCATTTAGTTGATGAACGCAAACAGTTACTGTTATCAGTGAACATTCTAGGAAGGTAGAAGAAATGTTTTAGAAGACCAGCTTTTATCTTTGCATGTAGAAAGGCTTTTCGAGTGTTAGGAAGCTCCTGATCTGTTGTTTGTTCAATATCCTTAGGATACCTTAAAAAATGCCTTCCAGCAGGTCATGGGACATTTGGGTCTCTGCACCTTCTCTTCGTTAGTTTGATCTCACTCAATGTTTGTCCACTTCTTGGATAACCCAGGTAGGTGCTCACTGGTCACATGCCAAGTGGTATCCTGATCTGCTAGCTCTTATGGTTGAGGCACCCAGAGATTCAATTTTAGCCCAGTCTTCTCTGTTAGCCACATGTTGCGATAGCCAGGGAGTGGACCATCTTCTCCAATTGTTTTAGACGAATTCTTTCTCTGGTTGGAGCTAATTTGCAGCAGATTGTAGATTGCTCATTCACCCTTGTCGAGACTAGCTCGTCTGTCTGTGCAGTGAAGCCTATTGCTCTACCTTAAACCAAGTATTCCAACCAAAGGGCAAGGACCTCTCTTCCTCACTAGTTATCAATGCTTATAGGAGTTTCGAACAGTTTTGCTCAACTTGTAGCCTTAGCCTCCAGGATGGGATATGACTTATCTTCTGCAGCTTTACACACCCTCAAGACTTCTGCCAGCTTTTGTAGTTTCTTGGCAAGTTGCATAGCCTCTTTACTGAATCTTAGATGGCTGGGGATTCCTCTTGGAATGGAATGGAATATAAAATTTAGACCAAGTGCCGGGACCTATGAGGTCATTCAGTGCTGAAAGGGAGATTGAGAGTAAAAAGTTTTAAAGGTGTAACAGGAGGAAAATCTCGCAGTTGCACTATGAGCCAGTTGTTAAGAGAGGATGGAAGAAAGAGAATATGAATAGAGGTACAGTGCAAGGAATGAAAGGGGTTGCAGCTAAGAGCCTAATGGATGCTGCAATAAACCTTACGTAATGCCTACAGTACCGCATGAGGTGTACCAACAGCTATATCCTGCTACTGGGGGAGATGATTCCTCCCGTTCTTGCTCATGAATTTGTGGCAAAATTCAGAACTCATTAGTGTCTAATGAGATATTCAAGAATCTCATGGTACCCTCTCTTGAAGGATTTGTTAGTGGGTAGCTAGAGGAGATGCTTTGTGTCTGGTGCGAGCCATGGTACTATTTAATGAGAGCCTGACGTATTAGGTCAGCCTTTCATCATAGTCCCACCTCAAAACCTCCCATGTAGTCCCTGATGCTGAAGGAAAAAGTGCTGAATTTTGACATGGGTGTGGGAGGTCCCCACCTTAACCCACCTACCTCTAATAAACACCTCGTTACAAAGTATCATTGACCATTTCAGTTCATGCCAAGCAATACTTCTGAATTGAAAGGCATTGGTTAGTATATCTTAGAAAAATGCAGATTACTGCAGAGTATTTTAAAAATTTGGTATTTTGCTTTTGAAAGAGTACCTTATGGTCTGGTTAAACAAATCATTTATAACTAACTAACTAACTTCACCTTCCTTACAGGTATGAACCCAAAAACCATTGGAAGCCTTGATGACCCCAAAGCTCCAAACTCAGATGAAGAAACTCTTCTTGTTCACCAAGAATTCCTAACTGATCCTTCAAAAACTGTAGGGAAGTGTTGCAAGAAGAGAATATTGAAGTTGTAGATTTTATTAGATTTGAATGTGGAGAGCACAAAAATGAGGAATAGTAGTATTTAAATTATAATATTTATCATCTGAAGAAAATTGTTGATGAAATTAATAAAACAATTGTACAGTCCAAGATAGTTATGTCATTCAAACCAAAATTATGACAAGGTTGTGATAAATGCTGAAAAAAAAAACAAACTATGCATTTATTTCATTTTTAGCCATAGTTTAAAAAATGTGGAGGTAAAACTCATATGTGTGGAGGTAAAATATTTTAAAGAAGTCACCATAGTATGATTTTGTATATAAAAAAAAGAAAAATGTGAGTTTCAGCTTTTTATTTATTTCATGACAATACTGAACATTCATGCAAATGAAATTAACCTCCTTGTCATGTTTAGAATAAGAAATTCTTTCATATAGAAAATCTAAGAAAATTATTTGGCTATCAATTCCTCACCATCGAATTCTGAAATATCTTCACAGTTCAATTACAGTCAACTATAATTATGACCATGGTAGATAAGAGGGTTAATTTTATTTAACAATAAGGAAAATTTAAATATATATTTATGAATATTGTATAAAACTTCACGAATACCAGAACACCTTACAATAATAATATGAGCATCTTTGGAAAATATAACCAAAACTACTTATAACAAGAACTAAAGTCTATCTTTTATCTTCTCTGCAACAGCTCTGAGGTTTCCAAATACCTTAGAGGGAGGGCTTCCTGTAAGGGGACAACAGAATATCAATAAGATTAATATTCAAAAATGATCAATAAGATTAATATTCAAAAATGAAGTTGCTAAAAAAAATATAGTGACCAGCAGCTGGAAACTGAAGAGATTTCAAAGATTCAGTTGGTTTGAACATATGAGAAGCTAAGAAAGTAGTAGGTATGGAAGTAGCTGAATGAAGACTGATAGAAAGGCCCAAATATCATGGTAAATAGCATAAATGAAGACTTAGACCTTGTAGGAATTCAGGCAGAAAGTGTACAACACAGAAGACACCAGTTAAAACTCGCCATGAATACTTCTTTCTTTACATAGATAAAAGACACCACCGCAATGAAAACAAAAATTCTGGGAAACAGCTTATGCCCATCCACATGCAGTTCATCATGAGATTTGTTTTTAGTATAATAACTGGTTATATTCTCACAGATTTACAAGTGCCTGATAATCCATTTGGTACAATTTGACATACTGGAGCAAAAAGATACTGAATAAGAAGCAATACTTACCAAGAATAAGATTACATATCGCTCTTCTAGCAACCTGGATGTTCTGATAAGAACCAAGAATATGAATGCGAGAATCGGCAAGAATTATACGTGTGCGAGTTACATTTTCTATGGTGTAACGGGTCCTGCCCCCTTTACCAGCTATCCGTCCAATTGCACGAGAAAGATGGTCCCCTTGTAGAGTCTGTTTAACTGTGAAGAGTAAATAAAGTAAATAAATTTTGTATGTATAGTGACAACTGATACACCTACAAATGTTGAAAACTTAATGCTTCATACAGTGTATTTAACTGTGAAGAGTAAAACAATTTTGTATGTTTAGTGACAAATGATACACCTGCAAATGTTGAAAACTTAATGCTTCATACAGTATATATCTTGAAATGACGATACAGTAATACATCAACCTTCATCGTTAATTCACTCAAAATCAAACGACAAGCTGCAAATTAACCTTTTAAAAAATTACCTAGACACCATACAAATGCCTATGGATAACACCTTGGTTTCACTTTGTTTCACTTTGGTTTTATATATAGCCCTCCACAGGGATAATTCCCTCTCTGGCGGGACCTTGTACGTTTTCAAAATAAGGTGCTTCTTATGTTTTATAACTCTTTCAGTGTTTTCTCGTCAGTACTGTAGCTCCTGCAGGATAGGAGAGTCTTTAGTTCTTTTTTTAAAAATTTGCTTTCCTCTTATTAAACCGCATAGAAGATTATTAGTCAAAGCCATGATCCGTATTATTTTTCAACTTTGACACATAATCTTTATATACTGTGCACTTATTGCCATCATATGTTTTATGTTTAGTATCACTATGACCTTTCTTTACACAATTTTTACACATGAAGATGTTGCTAGCACATTCATCTGATTTGTGATTTTCACCACATCTAGGGCAAGCTTGGTCATTTCTACAATTCCTGTGCTGTGACCAAATTCCTGACATTTATAGCATTGATAGGGCATGTAACAGTCGAACACTTTGCAATGGCTTTACAGTGTACACAATTTGTCAACTCTATCATAGATAGCCTTTTGTAATTTTTAGTGTGCATTTGATGATACAGTGTTTATATTTGTTATCTTTGGCTATCATTTCCTTTACAATTTTCAGGTCGCCCTTTTCAGAAATGAGGCTACCTATCCATGGATTTTTCTTTACAATGTTACTGACAATGTTGTCTTCATCCTTCGGGACATAGACTACTTTAATATTTGGTTTAAGTTTGCCCTTCTCATGTACTGATATATTGTTGATATTCTGAATCTCCATTTTTGCCTTTTCTAAGTTTTTCCTGTCTGGAAATCTTACAAATAAGTGTCCATCTCTGTTTGTTGTTTTAACCTATTTTTCAACTGGCGCCCTTATTTTACTCATAATTTGTACTTTTAATGTTTTGGGTGCATTTTCATTATGATTATTCTGCCGTTTTGAAGTGATCAGCGTTTTCGACGGCGTCGTAACCCCGAACATCGTCGTAAACCGGAAATAATTTCTGATGAATATATTTTGTAGATTTGACCAGTAAAAGCACATTTTTGTCTTCTGTGATTTTCAAAGTTTTTTTTTTTTTTGTCTTTAGTGATTTGCATAAGTTTTGTCCATGTTTGTCATGGTCTTTACATTTTTATCAACATTATCAATTTTGTTTTGGATTTCATCTATGTTGATCATTACGTCACTAGTTTTCTGAGCCAAATCCTGAATCAACTTTGTTAATATCTCTGTGTTTTCTTTTATTTCTTCAAGTTCATCGTCAATGAGTTTTTTGTGATTTCTTTGTTCAGGCCTCTTGCAGTTATTACAGATGTACAATATGTTATCACTAAGAAGTATGGGTGTATCTGACCTCTATGCCCAAGCATTCATTCATAACAAAACCATTTAAGTCACACATTTCACAGTAGGTTCCTTCCTCATCAACTTCCACAGAGCAATGTCTGCAGGTTGCTGACTCTCTCTCAATTTGGGTTGACTCATCCTTCTCTAGTATTTTATTTAGTGTTCCATCTTTACGTGCTGCTTCGATAATTATGAGATAATGTTAGTATGATAGTTTGATCTTCCCTTTACTTGATTTAATTTCTACAGTATTTATTTTCTCTTTTTCCTTCCCCTTCCTCATATTCACTTTGAACATCACGCAAGTCAGGCACTTTTCACAGAGCACTTCACAGACACGTCCTACCCTCACGAAAGCTGTACCTATGTAACATCATTCTATCATAAGTTTTGAGGAGGATATTGTAAGGTGTTGAATTCAGTAGTGAATGCAACAATATTGGGAGGAGTAATAAAATATAAAAAGTATATATGCACTGCATGTTACTGTGTATGTACACTTGTCTGCTGATTTGATGCTGAGCATGCACATGCAGCTACAGTTTTCCACTGAATATCTTCATTGAAAATCTATAAAGCACTCACCCAAATCTTCCTGGTGTGGGCACGGGACTTAATAAAGTATACAGTCACTACCCTACTTACGAACAAGTTATGTTCCAGACGGCCATTTGTATCCTGAATTGTTCATAAGTTGGTTTTTAACTGTTACTGGGCGGTCATGATCATATGAGGAACTATATCAGGTTTTGAATGAATGCCAGGCTTACTCTTATGAGGATTAAAATTGTGCGCCATATGGTTTGGATGAAATTAGCAGGAAAAAAGTTCATGGCACTTCAAGGGGCCATAAATGGCTTACAACAACTGCATTAGCTCAGTACGGGAGAGAGGTATGTCAGTCAGCCTTGAGGTTTCATGGGGTATGTACTGCCTCTCCATAGCTCTGGAACATTTTTTTTTTTTTTGCTAATAAATTTACCCAGGGATTGTTGCTGGTTTTAGTTTTTATCTTTAATGATACTTCAAATATAATTGTAATTTTCAAAGTAAAGTGCAAAGAAATATTAGAAAAAACATGTCTACCTCACAAAAAGGTACTGCATCTCCCCACCTCGGTAAATCTCGTAAATATTTTACGATAAATATACTCAGAATTTGTTACTGATTTTAGTTCTTATCTGTTATGATGTGTGAGCTAATTAATAAATTATTAGAAAAACATGTATAACTTTGTAAAATTACCATATTTTTACAGGTGTCTTGTAAAGGAGGCCCCACACAGGGTTGTACTTTACATAGTCAGTTTGAACTTCCCATGGAAGGTACAGAAAAATTTGTATAATTTTTTTTCCCTACACCATGTGCATTTAAATATTATGATTAACAGCCATCTTCTCCATATAATAAAAATCATCATCATCTTTTACTCCTCAAAGAACAGGTAATCTCTACAAATAAATTCTTTAGTAGCAGAGATTACATCTCAGAAGGCTTAGATTATTTTTTTAAGCATATAAATCATTTTGCAACATACAGGCAGCTTGAACACAGCCTAAAACTTCAACATTCAAAAAGAACTTATTGTAATTCATATTCCTATTCTGGAAATGTTGTTACGACTGTTGAGCTTATTAGGTCTATGTTGACCAGCAAGAGGAGCATGTTAAGTGCGCTGTCATTGACGGTGCCGCTAACCTTATCACACCTGCTTTGAGCTAAGCAATGAAAAAAACAAAAGTTCAAAACACATGAGTTACAAATTATAACAGAGCATAAAAGGGATCATATTTATACAACCATAGGGAAAATAGTGCTAGCTGTGAATTCGCAAACTTGTCGACATGTATGACATTGGAAATGAAAAAAAAAAAAAGTTTAACACCACTTGGCAATGTTACATTGAGTCAGATTTTGGATGATACAAAAAAAATCATGTCACCTCAGACTTGATCATGACTGTACAGCCCATAGAGCATCAATAACATGGAGTGGTGATCTCTCTGCTGAGCGTGTAACCTTGGGTGGCCATGCTGAAAGGTCTCAGTCCAGCTCATAGTACTGTACTATACTTTATTACTATTATTATTTTTATAATTTTTACTATTATTCTTATTAATATTACTCTTAACCCTTTCATATCTGTATAGTTATCACATCACTGAGGGCACATGAGCCCGATGTGTCTGGGAGCGCTTCGACAGTGCGAAAAAATAATTATTTCGAAAATTCAGCAAAAATATAAATTTTATGCCAACAACGTTCATTTTGCTGTCCTTTTTTCTAAATGTTTATATTTTATGGTGGAATAGTCAGAATAAGAGTCCCAGCCCTCTAAATACAAAAAAATGTGAGTTATTGCAAAAAAAAAAAAATCTTTATTTATTTTCATATTTTCGTTCAGAACTCAAAAAAAACTATGAATGTCAGGCGAATGAATTATTTTTTATGAGAAAGCCAACAAAATTCTCTAAATATCGACATATAAAAGAATGGAAAACGAATAAGTCCAGCTGGTGAAAAATTGATAGAAAAAGGGGAAGAAACAGAGCGCTCTGCCCGGCGTATGGTGAGAATTATCGCTAGAAAAAGATTTTTTGAAGAGCCCTATCTCGGTTATTTTTCATAGAAATTACTTTGTAAATATACGAAAATGTAGAGGAAAAGTTGAAGAATAATGTGAGAGTCAAGAAAAATGGCTTTGGTAACGGCAACAGTTTCATTTTGACGTTATAAATTGATTGAAACGAAAAAAATGTTACCGTTGTCAACATTATTGTTCGTAGCTCA
The DNA here is from genome assembly GCF_040412425.1 of Macrobrachium rosenbergii. Lineage (NCBI taxonomy): Eukaryota > Metazoa > Arthropoda > Malacostraca > Decapoda > Palaemonidae > Macrobrachium > Macrobrachium rosenbergii. The sequence goes on from NC_089781.1 coordinate 3,067,219, forward strand.
AAAGCTATAACAGTTAGGCGAATGGATTATTTTTTATGAGAAAGCCAACAAAATTCTCTAAATATTGATATATAAAACAATGAAAAACAAATAAGTCCAGTTGGTGAAAAAATTTATAGAAAAGAGGGTAAGAAACAGAGCGATTTGCCGGCGTATGGTGAGAATTATCACTAGAAAAAGTTTTTTTGAAGAGCCCTATCTCGGTTATTTTTTAGAAATTACTTTGTAAATATACGAAAATGTAGAGGAAAAGTTGTAGAATAAAGTGAGAGTCAAGAAAAATGGTTTTAGTAAAGGCAACAGTTTTATTTTGACGTTATAAATTGATTGAAATGAAAAAAATGTTACCGTTGTCAACATTATCGTTCGTAGCTCAAAGGCTATAACAGTTAGGCGAATGGATTATTTTTTTATGAGAAAGCCAACAAAATTCTCTAAATATTGATATATAAAACAATGAAAAACAAATAAGTCCAGTTGGTGAAAAATTTATAGAAAAGGGGTAAGAAACAGAGCGATTTTGCCCGGCGTATGGTGAGAATTATCGCTAGAAAAAGTTTTCTTTGAAGAGCCCTATCTCGGTTATTTTTCATAGAAATTACTTTGTAAATATACGAAAATGTAGAGGAAAAGTTGTAGAATAAAGTGAGAGTCAAGAAAAATGGCTTTGGTAACGGCAACAGTTTTATTTTGACGTTATAAATTGATTGAAACGAAAAAAATGTTACCGTTGTCAACATTATCGTTAAGTAGCTCAAAAGCTATAACAGTTAGGCGAATGGATTATTTTTATGAGAAAGCCAACAAAATTCTCTAAATATTGATATATAAAACAATGAAAAACGAATAAGTTCAGTTGGTGAAAAATTTATAGAAAAGAGGGTAAGAAACAGAGCGATTTGCCCGGCCTATGGTGAGAATTATCGCTAGAAAAAGTTTTTTGAAGAGCCCTATCTCGGTTATTTTTCATAGAAATTACTTTGTAAATATAAGAAAATGTAGAGGAAAAGTTGTAGAATAAAGTGAGAGTCAAGAAAATGGCTTTGGTAACGGCAACAGTTTCATTTTGACGTTATAATTTGATTGAAACGAAAAAATGTTACCGTTGTCAACATTATCGTTCGTAGCTCAAAAGCTATAACAGTTAAATGAATGAATAATTTTTATGAGAAAGCCAATAAAATTCCTAAATATTGACATAAAAATCGGAAACGAATAAGTCCAGTTGGTGAAAAAAATTGATAGAAAAAGAGGGTGAGAAACAGAGCGCTCTGCCCGGCCTATGGTGAGAATTATTGCAAGAAAAATTTTTTTTTTGAAGAGCCCTATCTCGGTTATTTTTCATAGAAATTACTTTGTAAATATACGAAAAAGTAGAGGAAAAGTTGAAGAATAAAGGGAAAGTCAAGAAAAATGGCTTTGGTAACGCAACAGTTTCATTTTGACGTTATAAATTGATCGAAACGAAAAAAAGTTACCGTTGTCAACATTATTGTTAAGTAGCTCAAAAACTATAACAGTTAGGTGAATGAATTATTTTTTATGAGAAAGCCAAGAAAATTCTCTAAATATCGACATATAAAAAAATGAAAAACGAATAAGTCCAGTTGGTGAAAATTGATAGAAAAGTGGGTAAGAAACAGAGAGCGCACGCCAGGCATAAGGTGAGAGTTATCGCTAGACATTTTTTTGAAGAGCCCTACCTCAGATTTTTTCATAGAAATTACTTTGTAAATATACAAAAATGTAGAGAAAGGTTGAGGAATAAAGTGAGTCAAGAAAAATGGCTTTGTAACAGCAACAGTTTCATTTTGACGTTATAAGCTGTTCGAAACAAAAAAAAATGTTACCGTTGTCAACATTATCGTTCAGTAGCTCAAAAGCTATAACAGTTGGGTGAATGAATTATTTTTTTATGAGAAAGCCAACAAAATTCTCTAAATATCGATATATATGATAATGAAAAATGAGATTCAGAGCCCTGCCTAAAATCCAGACATCTCTTATGTGATGCACTAACAAATTTCCGCTAGTTTTACCGTAAAAACTTTGTAAAGCATGTTGGAGACTGTTCTCTATTGACGCCGCTGTATGTAAACAGCCACACGTGTTTACCCAGCCTCGCAAACGCATGGTCTCTGACAGAAAGTGTGGCCTGTCAGGCCTGCGTGGGTGCGATCAGCTGATGTCATTGTGAGAATTTTACTACGCCATGGATTTGCGCATGCGCAGTAGAGGAACTAAAAAATTTATAGAAAATAGAGGATACCAAACAGAGTGTTTCCAATAATGTAATCCTACATTTTATAAAAAAAAATGTAAGATACGAGAGAGAAACGTGGGTAGGATCAGCTGATTTCATTGTGGGAAATTTACTATGCCAGGGAATTGCGCATGCGCAGTATAGGCACTGCTTGCCTGGCGTATCGACGCCTGAGTTACACGGTCCAAGGTATGCTTTAGCCTATGGAAACTACCAACTGTCCGAAAATAAAAAAAATTTACCCCTACCACACGTACGAAAAATGTCGGTAAATTTTACGCTCAATTACGTCAGTCAGACAAGAAGGGGGGTAGGGGGTTATTGCGTAATATGACGTCAATTGGGCAGGAAAGGGTTAATAATATTATTATTATTATTACTACTTGACCCAATTTCACAGAGAAAAATTACCTTACAAAAACAGATTGGCTTAAGGCCATACTACACCTCTGAATAGCCGATATACCTTCAAAATTTCAAAATTAAGATTTATGGAAATTTACATTCTATAACCATTAGTCTAGAGCATATATTTGAACAGTCCGCGGCCCGTAGCTCCACCCAGGTGGTTTAAAAGGACAACATACTTAACCCATTTAAAGGGATGCACGTGAGTACTGCCCTTCCACACACAGCGATAGTTTATTTTCCCTTTTCTTGACAATATTTTATGTCTTTCTGGTGATTTCTGGCAATTCTCTCTCTCCAACACTCCCTCATAGTCAAGACTGTGTGAAGACAATGTCAATTGCTGGTTAAACAAAACCCCTCTGCGATGATTTGGCACTGTGATGACACCCCAGCAGTGAAGCGTAAAATTACCCTTTAAGGTGCAAAAAAAAAAAAAAAAGAGAGAGAGAGAGAGAGAGAGAGAGATGCCGACGGCGGTGAATCTGAACATGTAATCAAAGTGAGGTGGTAGCAATAATCTGTAGTAAATATTAGAATTACACGAATATTTTTCGTCTACTGTATAGAATCATTATATGTTAAAGAATGTTGTGTGTACGAATAACGCCAATTTGAAATAAAGAACCAAGATACAGTAAAGCCCCCGTATTCGCGTTCTCATGATTCGCGGACTCACGCATTCGCAGGTTTCTCTGTGGAACATATCTAGCCATTATTCGCGGAAAATTCGCCCATTCGCGGTATTTTTCAGAGAAATATTCACTGATTGCTGTATTTTCATATAATTTTCATGAATAAATGCACTTTTTGTGATAAAACTATTAAAGTACTTGGGTATATGCATTTTTACAGGGGTTTTCTGTGTTTAAACTATCAAAATGGGCAGCTCTAAGTGTTTTTAGAGGGGTTTTAAGTATTCGCGGATTTTAGCTATTTGCGGGGGGGTGTGGGACGCATCCACCGCGAATACGGGGGTTTCACTGTATGTTGTACTGAAAATTTCAAGCATTGTTCCAACTTGGTACTGAAAACTTTAAAGTGCTATAACTCAAAACACTACTTTTTTGGTTTCAAATATTTGCCAAAATTCCCAAAATAATAGGATCTTCTTGAAATTGCTCACGTGAGTGCATACTGGATGTACCTTTCTCATGTAATTTTGTTTTTTTTTATAATGTGAAAAATTTTAGTACTACAAGGAATTTCATTAAGAAAAATACTATTTGCGTGATGTCACATGTGACATACTTTTATGACTTGCATATATCTTTATTTGTTTGAGATTTTAAGAAAAACGAAATTACATGTCGATTGTATGATATTTGAGTATCTACACGCAAAATTAGGTGTGTCTAGGATAAATAATACCACTATACGTTTGTGACGTCATACGACAGACGGATGGACGGAAATATCATGTTCTTATGCTCACAGAAAGTTGGCAATGGTATTATGATTGTACCCTGAAAGAATTAGATGGAAATATTAAATATTTTTTTTATCAATATTTTTGTGTCAGAGGTGAAGTATGGCCTTAAGCACTCCAATCCTTGTGGTCAAGGCCTAAGCATCTGCTCTTGGATCTAAGCAATGTCTAGCATAAATGGTTCCTGTAAATTACAAGACTTTCTTTGCATACAGTCACTAAACACTAACTAAACGGTAATGTACAATCACTAAACACTAACACTCACTACACACTTACTAAACACTCACTTAATTTACACTCACACTCACTAAACACACACACACACACACTTACTACACACTCACACTCATTAAACACTCACAATTACTATACACTCACACTCAATAATACTAAACACTAAACACTCACATTCAATAATACTAACTAAATGTTCACTAAATGATCATAAAACACTAAATACTCACGGTACACCAAACACCCAGTAAACATTCACTAAACACTCACTAATCCTAAACATTCATTAAACACTAAACACTTACTATGCACTAAACGTTCACTAAGTACTCACCATACACTAAATGCTCACTAAACATTCACTAAGCACTCACTAAACCCTAAACTCTCATTAAACACTAAAAAGTTACTGAATATTCACTAATCACTCATTAAACACTTGCACACTAAACATTAACATTCACAAAACATTCACTAAACCCTAAACACTAACTGAACACTTATACACTAAACATTCTCTAAACCCTAAGCATTTACTGAATACTTGCACAGTAAACATTCACTAAACACTAACATTCACAAAACATTCACTAAATCCTAAACACTCACTAAAAATTCACTGAATACTTACACACCAAACATTCACTAAACCTTAAACACTTACACACTAAACATTCACTAAACCCTAAACACTTACACACTAAAAATTCACTGAACCCTAAACACTCACTAAATATTCAGTGAGTACTTACACACTAAACGTTCTCTAAACACTAACATTCACTAAACCCTAAACACTTGCTAAACATTCAATGAATATTTACACATAAACATTCACTCAATGCTTGCACACTAAACATTCACTAAACCCTAAACACTCACTAAACACTTACACACTAAACATCACTAAACACTAACATTTTACAAAATATTCAGTAAGCCCTAAATACTGAATACTTAAACACTAAACATTCACTAAACCCCAAACACTAAACATTCACTAAACACTTACTCATAAACATTCACTAAACATTTACTCATTAAACATTCAGGATAAAAGAAATTCACAATCGCACTAAACCCCTGTTCAAGTTGAGCAGTTATCAGACCTTTAAAGATGGCTGCAACGCTCTGCAGCGCCGCCCTGGTGGAAGACCACCGAACTATGTAGTACTGTACTGTATACAGATGGCATCTCCAGATATATACCCTGTATGGCACAGACGCTACAGCGCATAACCAAGGCCACCGAAAATGGATCTATCTTTTGGTGGTAATGATATAATGCTGTATGAGCCATGGCCCATGAAACTTTAACCACGGCCTGGTGGTGGCCTATCCTATGTCGTTCCCCAGAAGCATGATTATGGCTAACTTTAACCTTAAGTAAAATAAAAACTACGGAGGCTAGATGGTTGCAATTTGGTATGTTTGATGATTGAAGGGTGGATGAGCAACATATCAATTGCAGGCCTCCATCCTCAGTAGCTTTTATGATCTGAAGGCGGACAGAAAAAGTGTGGACAGACAAACAAAAGCTGGCAAAATAGTTTCCTTTTACAGAAAGCTAAAAATGAGAATTTATCAAAGAACGAGTTAAATCAGGAAGATAGAAATAAGTGGGAATATGAGTATTCTCATGATTGTAAGAATAATGCATGGTAAGTAATCACGAGAACACTCAGGATAATCAGGGAATGGGTTAAAGGAGCAGGTTCTTCTGCTCTTTGCAAAACCTTGGCAGAATAGGCACACAGAGCAAAATTTGAACTTATAGGTGCAAAGGGGAGCGCTCCAAACACAATTTCAACTAGCGACCCTGTCTGTTCGTATCTCTGAATGTTCATAAAGTGGTGACTATATTACAACAATACAGTATTGTTGTTTATTCGATATAGCATACAACTATTTCAAATTCTTACTGTCCAAAAACATTATAAACTACTTGAACTTACTATATGGTGTATGACTGCTTGAAATCTTTAGTAAATATGCAATGCACTATACTTCCTTATATACAATTATATTAACTACAGTTCATTAAGGGATATTAACTTTATCTAAACTTGGAGTAAAATAATGATTCATGGGGCAAGAGAGGAAGCGGGAGTAACTAGACATCCACATTTAGGTGATTTTTGAATTTTTATGGCTTTATAACATTGGTTGATGACTGCCTTTAAGGTTGCATAAATTGGTTTAAGTCAATTTTTATTTTTCCCTATTATTTTTAACAAAAACCCACCAGAAAACAAAGACATAACAGGGGATATTACTGAACAACTAAACACTGAACTTACCATCCTTAACATCAAAACTTTCAAGGTATAGATCATCAAGACGGACTAAAGCCAAGGCATCATCGACATCAAATCCATAAACAAATGCTTGTATAAAATCAGCTGCCTTCTGTATACTGTTAGGATCTTCTGTTTCTGGACCAGTCTGACAAAAAATGAATAGCAATTTGAAGAAACTGACCTACAATGATGACTTATAATATAGGTCAATTTAAAACCTATACACAGTAATTTTGCATTATTTCTCTAAATATACAACCTTCTCAATACTTTTTAGTAAAGCATACTGGAACCTCCAAATTACAGACCCCATAATTATAAATTTCAGTGAGTAACACACTGGCCTACACTACAGGGTACAGTATACTTGTAAACATATTAATCAATTTTAGAAACTTACAAAAGAATATTTTATGAGAGTATGACAGACACAGTACAACAGCCACACTGTTTGACCATTGGTGGTTGTGTCAATGTTTTCAGTTCTGTGACTGATCCCCACACTCATCTTTTCATGATTATATTAATTTTATCAGTGTTGTGTTACAAAACCAGTAAAATGCCTTGTCAGCCTGCCTTCCAAGTTCTGACTATATGTTGTTGGGCCATTGACAGCAATTCTTATAGTGTCTCTCTGATGAAGGTAAGCAAGATTTGAATATTCAATACTATATTTATCATAAATCTTTATGTAGTGTGTGATCTACTTACAGGCTAAGTTTCTTTATTGCTTAGCTTCTGATAAGTTTTCAAGTGAACAGTTATGGTTAGGGCAGAAATATGATATTTTAATGATAAAATAAAGTTTGTTCATACTTACCTGGCAGATATATATATAGCTGTATTCTCCGAAGTCCGACAGAATTTCAAAATTCGCGGCACACACAGTGGCCGGGCAGGTGGTTAGTACCCATTCCCGCCGCTGGGAGGCGGGTATCAGGAACCATTCCCATTTTCTATTCAGATTTTCTAACGCCACTGACTCCTGAGGGGAGGAGGGAGGGCAATATGAATATATATATCTGCCAGGTAAGTATGAACAAACTTTATTTTATCATTAAAATATCATTTTGTTCATGAGACTTACCTGTCAGATATATATATAGCTGAATACCACCTTTGGAGGGGGTAGAGACAGCCAAGAATTAGGAAAAAACCAATTATTGGTAAAATTATTTTGGTTCCTTATCTGATAGCGTAGCTGACTGAGTGGTTACTGTCACTCTAGTCTGCTTCTGCTTTACTAGAGACCCCAGCGAGGTAGTGACCTATATAGCTGGCAACTTCTAGATGATCTGTCAACGGGGCGTGACCACAATGTGACTAGATCATAGACCATACAAAGAGGACAAAAAGAGCATTACTAACCACCTAACCAACACCTAAAGCGTTAGTTTGCAAAGGATTGGGAAGACTGCCTCCAGTAGTCGACCCAACAACCATAAAAACAATTAAAGGGATAGGATCAGAGTTACCCCTGTCCCCAAGGTTGCTGAAGCAGCAATGTATGGTCCCAGCGAAAAGCAATTTTCGTATGCTACCTAAACATCTTGCCAAGAGTGTGAGGCAAACACCGAATTGACTTCGCCAAAATGTGGCACTGAGAATGTCACTGAGTACCATATTTTTCTTGAACGCCATGGAGGTAGCAACTGCCCTCACCTCGTGAGCATTAACTCTCAACAACTTGAAGTTGGAGTCGTCACAACTAGAGTGTGCGTCCTTAATGACGTCCCTAATGAAGAATGCCAGTGCATTCTTCGACATAGGTTTAACTGGTTGCCTCACAGAACACCATAAATTATCCGAGGGACCACGAGTGTCCTGTTCTTTTAAGGTAGTACTTGAGAGCTCTAACTGGACATAGAACTCCCTCAGGTTCCTGTCCAATAAGGTCTGCTAAACCTTTAATTTTAAAGTGTCTAGGCCAAGGGTTAGAAGACCTATCATTCTTAGCCAAGAACTTAGGGCTTAAAGAATAGACAGCATTGTGTTCCTTGAAGCCCACATGATGGCCTGAACTTCGCTCACTCTCTTCGCCGTCGCCAGAGCCGTGAGGAATGCCGTTTGAGTAACATCCTTAAGAGATGCAGAGTGGAGAGGCTCAAAAGGACTAAACATCAAAAACTTGAGCACTACGTCCAAGTTCCAAGCAGGGGGAATTAGCTGAGGAACCTTGGACGTCTTGAAAGAGCTCGTAAGATCGTGGAGGTCCTTATTGTCAGACAAATCTAATCCTCTGTGTCTGAAAACAATGAAAGCATGCTCCGATAACACTTGATAGTCGGAACTGCTATACCTGAGTTTTTCTCTTAAGTAAAGGAGAAAATCTGCAACCTGGCTCACAGTGATAGAGGAAGAGGAAAAGCCCTTCTTTCTACACCAACCTTTGAAGGTTGCTCACTTCGCTAGATATATCCTTTTAGATGAAGAACTTCTGGCTCTAGCGATGGCCCGTGCCACCTGGCCAGAAAAACCCTTCGCTCTGACCAAGTTTCGATAGTCTGAAAGCAGTCAGGTTCAGAGCGGGAGATTTGAAGATATCTCGAGAAGTGGGTTTGTATGAGCAGGTCTGCTCTCATAGGAAGGGTCCTCGGAACGTCTACCAACCAGAAGAGAAACTCCGAGAACCAGTGGTTCGAAGGCCAAAACGTGGGGATGAGAGTCATCCTGCGTCCCTTGTGAGGCCGCGAACTTGCGTATGACTTCTCCCAGAATTTAGAACGGGGAAAAGGCGTAAACATCTATTCCCGTCCAATCCCAGAGAAGAGCATCTATCGCAACTGCCCCCGGTCGAGTACAGATGAGCTTTATAGAGGAGCCTCGCTGTTCTTGAGGTCGTGAAAAGATCCACAAGATGGCGACCCCAAAATTTCCAAAAATCTTGGCAAACCTCCTGATGAAGGGTCCATTCCTTCGGCAGGAGTTGATGGCGCCAACAGAGCAGGTCTGCTCGAACATTTTCGAACCCTGCAACAAAACTTGTGAGAATCGAAATGTTGCGAGCATAGGCTCAAAGAATAATCTCTCTTGCAAGGCTGAACAGGGAACAAGTAGTATTGTCCGAGTTTGCTAGAACTACACGATTGCAAACTTGGACCTTGAAGAATTGGAGAGCTAAAAGATAGCTGCCAAATCTTTGAAGTTGATGTGCCAGGACACCTGTTCCTCTCTCCAGGTTCCTAACACTTCCTCTCCCTCTAGTGTTGCCCCCCAACCTGTTGACGACCCGTCGGAAAAACAACACTAGGTCGGGGTTCAGAAGCTTGAGGGAGATCCTTTCTGCAATTTCGTTGGATCGAGCCACCACTACAGATCTCTTTTATAGAAGGAAGAATTCTCAATTCCTCTTTCAAGTCTTCCTTGTTTTGCCAGTTCTCCAACAGAAAGAACTGAAGAGGCCTGAGATGCAGACTCCCCATTGAAACAAACTTCTCCAGCGAGGAAATGGTCCCCAGCAGACTCATTCATTCCCTCACCGAGCATGTTTCCTTTTCCAAGAAGGCCGAGACTTTTTCGTACATAGAAGTTGCCGTTCTTGCGACGGAGACGCTATAAAAGCCGCTGAATACATCTGAATTCCCAGACACAATGGACAGTGAGGGGATCAGCTGCGACTTTTCCACAGACCAGAAGTCCCAGGGACTTCACGAGTTGCAGAGTCAACTGAAGGTCCTCCAGATACCTTCGCTTCGACGATGCTCGAATCAACCAGTCGTCCAAGTAGAGTGAGATCCTGACGTGCGACAGGTGCAAATGCATCGCAAGGGGGGTCGAGTAGCGTCATCATCCGAAAAACACTTTATTCTCTTCTGCAGAGGAATATCCACGCAACTTCGGGAAGAGCACAAACGTCCAGAGGAAGAGCCCGTGAACGCCCTCTCCTCTAAGCTTCTCTTAAGAGGGCAGAGTCCCTGAGAGCTCCAACCCGAGGCGGGAGGACGTGTCGGAGGACGAAGAAGCAATCCTTCAGGATGCGTGCCTGTGCACGATCCCTGGCAGCCTGGGTAGCATCATCAGGGCCTGATGATGGGGCGCCAGATCGGTGGGAAGCCCCCTTGAACCCTCATTCCTTCGACATGCCCCCTCCCTGGTCCTGGGAGTTCGACAGAGGTCCAGGCCTAGAGGCATTATAGGGCCGATCTGACGCCCCCTCCACAACAAGGGGCACTAGCAAACACTATGCGTTTGAATTGCAAGACTTTAGTTTCCACGCATTGACTCCAAAACGAGAGCCAGGGAATTACCTTTTGCAGCAACAAACTACAGGGTTAGTACTGTTACTACAGGGTTACTAGTGGAGAAAACCTGACTGTCCATCAAAGGATGCACTCTAGGAGGAAGATCTCCTCAGCCTATCACGCTCCAATTTAAGCATATAGGCTTCATATTTCTTCCACTCACCCTCAGACAATCCCACATTCATTACCGATTATCATAGAGCATTGAACACCCTTACATATCATACATAAAGTGTGAGGAACTAATGAAGTCTCTCGATAGCCTCACCTTACATTCACCAAGCTACAGACTCAATAGCTAGAGGTAAGACATCTTAATTATAAGAAAAGTCAAAAGCAAAATCAAAACGGTCCACAAAGAGTGTATGCCAAGTCACAGATCCAGTTGAATACCAAAAACAACCAAAATACTTAAGTGACAACAAATTTCAAAATCCAAATGGCGGAGGAACTGACAACAGGTGTTGACAGTCCGGCGACAGAGAAAATCTGAATAGAAAATGGGAATGGTTCCTGATACCGCCTCCCAGCGGCAGGAATGGGTACTAACCACCTGCCCGGCCACTGCGTGTGCCGTCCATGAATTTTGAAATTCTGTCGGACTTCGGAGAATACAGCTATATATATATCTGACAGGTAAGTCTCATGAACAAAACTTAAAGTATTATCTTTTAGGTTACAGGTCTAAACAATTGTTGGAAACTGGAAAATGTCTTTGGGCAAATATAGATGCCATGTTCTACTGAGCCACTGCTTTGAAAGCTCACAATAGGTTAGGCTAGTAAGCAATCAGCATTTTACAGACAGTTGGCTTTCATGTACAAGGGTAGACTCCCAAAGTTTCTATTAAACCTAAGCTATGCAGTACCTTAATTTTACGTAAAGTACTGTATAACAAAAATCATGTTACAAGGAAATAAAATTATTTGTCACACAAACCCATTAATCATATATTTCTCTATATTTTGTCACTGAGGAAATCTCAGCCCCACTTGGCTCAGATCAGTCAAAATCCAAACAACGTGGCACACACTTACATTACTTATACTGCTGATGAAGTTACTTGTGTGTGAATAAAGTTTCAGTTAGCTAGCCTATTGTGAGGAAAGTCTTGCATGAGGCATTTTGCTTGCTAAATGTCATATCTTTTGGATGTTTGTGTAGAGCATTAATATATATAATTTTTTAGGATTCTTTATGTTTTTTAAATTTAGTCAACATTTGCATAGGCTAGCCAGAGTTAGGTTAGGATTTGGAGGTGGCTTGGCCTTGGCTATTTACTGTTCCTATATCTGTTTTGAACATAACCAGACCTCCCTGGGACCTATTAATGTGGTTAAACAAGGGGGTTACTGTATTGTAAACCTTAATGATCCAGCTACTTGACAATACTTACTCTGATTTCAACATTTCTTGTCTTCAAATTAAACCTTATTTGGAGCTTGAGATATTCTACAATTGGTGAGTAGAGCTTTTCCCAGTTATCTTTAAGTGGGGTATACCTGAAAAAGAGAAAATTGTTAACATTCATACATTTTTAAAAACATTTTTTTTTATTGTAACGAAAGTACTTGTTATTTTAAACCCTGTAATGTAAATGATCAAATCTCAGCCCACAATAAGGCACTCAAAAAAAAAAAAGGGAATAAAGAAATTAATTTTTCTACCAAGGCTCAGCTTGTTTTCGGCATACAAGAGCAAACATTTCTCTATCACTTCAATGTTAAGGCAAAAAAGGATCTAACTGTAAAATCATCAAAATTCTTCTGCTAATTACAAAACCTTAATCTATGATAATATGCAACTCGTATGGTATCTTCCCAAGGTATTTTTCTATAATTCTCAAAACCAAATTCTTTCTTCACAAAGGTAGTGTCATATTTTACCAACAGCTACACACCTTGGCCAAAATATTATTTGACTCCAGTCTAAAACAATTTCACTTTTTGCATGAACATACACTACTACAATCATAATCATAAGTTCAACTATTTTGCTATACATTGACAGTACTCAGTTACCAATATTTCCCTGTATCATTAAAGGATCTCTATCAGTCTCTTGCTGGAAAAGGAAGTTAACTTACTTTTATTAGTGATTTAAATGATCCTATATTCAATAAATTTAAGTAACTTGCTATCATACATAAAAATTATTGTACTATGAAAGGTATATAACCAAGTTGTGAGTGAATACTTTAAAGAAGCACAGAGTAGGACATGTAACCTATAGTGTGTTTGGTTTGTTCTCTACTTAATATAAGAAAATACTTCAAAAGCATGTGAATAAACAAACAATTAGAGAGAATAAATATAAAGAAAAATAAGAATAATTAAATACTGTACTAAAGCTCAAATCTACAAGCTGTACAGCCAAGCATGAACAGATGATTCTATGGTTATTTACATATAATTTCCCCCATCTAACAAATTATTTTTCCAATTATCTTGTCCAACTTGATGGGTAGCAATACCAAGTTCTTCTAAAAAATCATTTATCTTTTGACTGAAATTCATAAACCATACATAATGTTCATGAAAACAAAGCAATATTGCATGAATTACCTGTTGTTTGGGACATAAATCTTCCGCATCTCTTTTGTGACAGTCTGTTCCTTGCTGGCAGGAGGGAAGTTGGGCCTCTTGACATCTTTCTCTTCAACCTGTATTCAGAGAAGCCATATATTGTACTGTATATAAAAGCTGAAGGTAAATGATGCTAATGATGACGATACAATAGAAACAAAACTTTAATAAATCTTCCCTATTCCCAAGCACTGAAAAACTATGGTAATACTAAGCAAAAAACCTACTATAATTTTGAGCTTAGTAATGTATATAATAAACTGTTGCAATAGAAATTTGCTGTCATTCATTACACCTTAGCAAAAATTCATAATTACATGTGTTTCTTCATCAATAAAATCACAACTTTACAATCTTGATCAGTAGTAGGTCACAAACAATACAGTGAATAAGACATATTATTACAATGTAGATGCTACTGTATATGAAAACAGTCTTCTTTCCTATTAATAATACTGTACAGTAATCCTTTGTACTGCACTGCTTCTCTTTTTTCAAACCTGAATACAACATAACGCTTAATAATGAGTCATGATTTTTAATAAAAGGGATAATTTCATATTTATTAAAGAAATGGCCATGTACCATATTATAAAAAGTATCAATACAAATATACACTAATGAAAACATTTATGGAAATTACACAAAATCTCATAGCAAACAGAGACAGTTGTGCATAAGATTTAGCTGAAATGGAGCTTCGACCAATACAGAATCCAACATTATACATAAACTGTAATTTCTAAAACTAGCCTATAAAGTAATGGATAAAAAGAAAATAAAAGCAAAAAGTGTCATTGCCATGGTCATCTGTTTGAATCCTATGAACCATTCTCCAATCTGTACAGTGACCCCTGAATGCTAAAACATCATCTCCACAAAAATGTTAACATCAGCTTTTCGTTTTAACTGCTAAGGTGTGGCATGAATTCTTCCTCTCCCTTTTCTCCTGTGCTTTTTTCCCCCTGAATTCCTATTTGATCTAGGTCTTCATTTACCCACTTTTTTCAATGACTACCTAAGCCTTCCTGATGGTCTCCATCGTACTATTTCTATATCTACTACTTCTGACTACCTGTTCCTTATCCCTTCTCATCACATGTCCAGACCAACTCATTCTTTGGTACCTCAGTATTTTTTACAGCCTCTGCACAATTTCCTGGAATACTTGTATAAGAAAGAATATTAAATTACAAACAATGGGCAATGTAAAGGTAGAAAACTTACAGTCTGGTCAAGAACAAATAAACAACTCACCTCCATTGAAGTTACTTCTTCAGCTTTTCTTTTCACAGCTGGATTACTTGAATTTTTTGCCACCTCCATTTTCCTGTTAAACAGAAACAAATAATTAGGGTATACTAACTACGGTTAGGGAACTGAAATATTTACCATCCTGCCATGTTACTGGAAAGTTACACCATTGCTAAAACAATGGCAATCAAAACTTAGTTTTGTCATCTATACATAATAAAAAATGAAGTTCCTTGACATTTTCCTATAGGGATAAGAACCTATTTCCCTGTTATTTACCTATACGCATTAATTACAGCTAAAACCAATCGTCTCTTATAACCACTTACAGTAACATAATTTACTAGTAAATGAATAATAAAATAACTTAATTTCCATAGGCATACAAAAAAATCAAAAAAATTCAAACAATTCGTAACCAACTCATTTATGAGTTTCTGGTGATATTCATTCACTTGCTGCATATTGAGCACTTAATCTAATATGATGGTGGAGTTTAAGTTAAAGTAAACAACTAAACTTCTTTGTTACTCCAGTTTAAGCTATCATAATGGGTTTCCGTTGAAACAATGAGGCTGGAATAATTACACACAACAAAAGAAAATTCATAATATTTAAGATGCAAATCAAAGAAAATTATACAGAAGTCTAAGGAGAACAGTATGTGCGAATATTCAGTCATAATGGAGAACTGATATATAATACTAACTGGGAAAAAATATTGGAAAGGAATGCCAGTTTTAACTATATTGCACAGGATAGCTGTATTTAAAGAAATCAACATCCCTTCAAAATATATGAAGAAAACTGACTCATCATGCTTTTTCACTTAATTCACATTAACACGTTAACTGCCATATGTACCATTGGTGGTGCATTGTAAACAAGATTTTTATGATTTTTAACTTTCATTTTATACATATATATAAAAGGGTTAGAAATACCATAAAATGCAGCAAATCAAAGTTTAATCATTGAATTTCATAAAAGTAAAAAAATAAAAGCAACCTTCCTGATATATAAAGGAAAAATGTTTGTCATATTCATGATAATGTGACCATGTTAAAAGTAAGCAAAAAAGTACAGTATTTCAAAAATGTTTTGAATATAAACTTTTCAAGGGCTGAAAATCATGAGTATATCAATACAGTATGACACATTTTATATACATCCTAGTAACATTAGAACTCATCTGAAGAGTGTATAGGCACTGACTACTGCTGTTCCAAGAAGTTCGAAAGCCCCTTTTTTGTACCGCTTCCTAACTTTTCGTACATACAAAGTTTCTGGGAGAGAACAACAGCATCTTGCCATACAGTATTTACATTTGATTCAGGTGATTCTTGTTTGAGCCACTGACGACAAAATACCATCATCCTCTGATTCACTATAGCTACATCTACACCTCTCTATCTCTCGTGAACTGTACATTTTTGGTCAGTCCTTCCTCTGCCTCCACACTCAACAGTTGGTCCTTATTCATATTTTTAACTGTGGTTGTTTTAATGTAACTTATATTGTGTATTTTAATATTTGTCACTTAATTTTATTGTACTAATTAGGTATTCTTACTTTTAGCTTGAAAATGATGCCTGCTGGTGTGCTTCGAAACATTGCAACTGAGTAAATATGACTTTCTTGACCTGTTTGTGTCCTTACCCTGCCTTCATAGTACTGCTGGGTTTCGAGAAACCTCCGCCTGTTATATATATATATATATAGAAAGCCTGCATTACGTATGGATGAAGGAAATTCTACTCAGTAAGAAAGTGTCTACGTAAATCAGTATTTAAAAACTACAAAATTTTCATGGTCATGCAGAATCACCATCAGATGATGATTACAACTTTGATGAAAATTCAGTTTCCTTCCAAAGTGAACCTGACTTTATTTAGAAGATGAAGAAATTAGTAGCTATAGCGAATCAGAGGATGATGGTATTTTGCCATCAGTGGCTCAAACCACAATCACCTGAATCAAATGTAAATACTGTATGGCAAGATGCTGTTGTTCTCCCCCAGAAACTTTGTATGTACGAAAAGTTAGGAAGCGGTACAAGAAAGGGGCTTTTGAACTTCTTGGAACAGCAGTAGTCAGTGCCAATATACTATTCAACAAATTTCACCCACACCAATCAATTTCAATTTAAAAATTTTGTGAATTTGGAGTGCTCTCACTTTTGACAGGTAAAGAAACTGAAGATATAAACACTGGAAAGTTTTCACCCATTGGGGGAAAAAAGGATCAGTTCATGTTTTGATTGAGTTGGAAGGGTAATGTCACATCTTTCCACTGTAGCAATTCAACTAAGAAAGAACGCCTGAGTATGGGTTGAAGTGTTGGTCCATGAACCATACTGATCAGAATTGATTTTAATTAGCTGGATTTGAAATAAACAGGAGGCCTAGGAGATGACCTAGGTTAACTGCAACTAGGATTGGACAGGTTCAAGATTCCTGTGACTTGGTAATAACATTATTTAGGTGCCACACGCAGTCATGACACAGTTCACAAAAATTGGGGACACATAAAAATTCACATTCCATGGAAAAAAAACCAAACTCCAAAATAAACACTTTCAACCTATGGGGGAAAATATTTACAGGGGGGAGAGGGTTAAACTTTAGGAGCAGTCATTAAAGGTGGATTTTTAAATTTTAGGTTCAAATACAGGAATTGTTTTATAGACAGTGTCCCACTGTTCTGCATGGATTAAAATTCCCCACCTCCAAGCAGCCTAATCGGGCAAGTGGTGTAACACACTACGGAGCAGTACTGCATGACATCATTTATATCAACTGGGGACTTTGAAAAAGCTACTTTCTGCAGAATAAGTTGGCACTCACCAAACACATAGAGATTGACTAGGTAAGTGGGTTTTTGGATGATTTAGGATAACTTTTCTTTTAAGGTACGTTTCACTAAGAGGTGAACTAATGGAAATAAGACCCCAACCTTTCTTTCTGCATGCTACCCTGGAAAATTTATAGATATCCCAACATATATACTTCACAATAGTACATGTATGTAGGTTTTATGGCATGGTGCACCTTCTTAAAGACAGCTTAAAATTATTTGATTCATTTCAGCATAGATACACCTTTTCCAAACCTTCCCTTAACCTAACCTTCCAGGGGGTTAGCCCTTCTCAGACCGCCCAAAGTAAAAGTGAGAATACTGACATAGTGGAATGTTGGTTGTAATATTGAGCTCAAACATGTGGACTGGCCTGGGCTACCCCTTACCAGTAGTGGGTCAAAATCTAGGAATAAATCCTGATGGTAAAAATATGTACATAGTAGAACATAGGGGGTGGGGATTTGTTCAGCCACATGAACGCGCCTGGGCTACCCCTTAATGATAATAGGTCAAAAATTGTCACGTCACCATGTTAACCTATTAAAACATCAAATGAACTGCTTCTCTTATTCCGAATTGCTGAGGTTAAAATTGTCTGGCTCCAACCTCTATTTTTAACCTTCTCTGGCTGACTGGAGTTGATCTTTGGCCAGATATTCACGATCAGGTTTACCTGTCAGTTCACTGAATCTGCCATTAAAACTTGTTTGCAGACAACAGTTTATGGGCAAAGTCAGTCCACTCACCAGAATGGATGAACTGATGGGATTACCTAAAGCTGATCCGACCGAATGATAGGTGATGGCATGTGTGGACGGGTAAGCAACCATTCTGTGACGGTTTGCCGCTGGATTTTGCCTGGGAAGGATCTCACCTGCTCGGACCAGAATATGAATAGGCTAAACTATGTATAGGCCTAATTCATTTCATTGTTAGACCCTGCAGTGCTATTTGTAGACAGATGTGAGTCCAAATCATATAATAAAAATAAAAAAAATATTTCCCCAAGATACAGACAATTTGGTATAGGCCTATGCCAGTGTCCTGCCTTTTTAATCTTAACTTATTCATTAATATTCTATGAAAATAAACATCTTTCTTTCATAAGCAATATTTAGGCCATACTCTTTTACAGCTTTTTGCTCTTTCCTATTATTATGTGATTTACCACAGCAGCTACTCTATATAGCTCCACCCCTCAAAAGCCAGTGGAGTTTTCATCGGGGCCATGTAATGTAGCCACAACGAAGGCAAGGTGAGAACTGAAGACCACGACTTCGAATTGACGGTCTGATTGACAGTTCTACTCTTCTCATGTGAACGCTCATCCGTCGAACGTGTGCAGGTGAACTGACAGGTAAACCTGATTGTGAGTACCTGGCCTTAAAAGCACTAGGCCCAGGTCATATTGTTCTTGGTCAAGGTGAATATAGTTAATCACCTATAAGACTGTGCATGCACAATAGCATTTCAGGATGGCCAGCATACAACTTCTGAGGTTAATTACAGCTTAATTATAGTCGACCAACAAAAAAAAATGCTAATTCTTGATAAGCAACCAAAACATTAAAGGAAAAATCAATTTCCAAAGTAACAGGGTAAACAGTCGGGCATGACACACACCGGTGGCTGAATTTTCACTTTTCACTCGATATTTAATTGGAGAAACAACAAATTGAAGTTTCATTAATAAAATCAGCTATAGGAAACTGCTATATGAACTAAAATAAGCATGCCACGTCTTCGTAAATAAGTGTTGAAGGCAATTTTGAATCTAATATGGTGTCCCCTGAAATGCTGATGCAACCTGAATGGCGATTGGACACTTCCTTCCCAGCACTCATTTATAGGTGTACTGAACACTAATTGCATATATATGTAATGTTTATCGATATTACTCAATATTTTAGTTGTAATCAGCATGATAAAAGAACATTTTGTTGCCTATACTAGTGAAAGTATGAGACATGGAATTCCCGTCATTGAAATGCATTTTTACCTTTAATAAGTGGTTTTACCCTTACTGACATCACAACTGAAGCTCCACAGTGCTTATTTGACTGTGATTATATACATTTTGTTCTTAATTCACTCACAATATCACTTAAAATATGTGAGACTGGATGTTTATAGTACTTTATTCCATCAAAGTAGCGAAACTGTGGAGGGAACAATTTTCCAGCCTTATTGTACATCTGGCTGCCACAAACATCTGAGAGCGGACAACACATTAGTGAATTGTTTACCACAGAAATGTAGTATTTTGTTGTTAGGAATTTTCATTTATTTAAGTCCATATTACTATGTATACTTCTGAGACATGCAATGTGTACACTCGGCAAGAAAAGTGAGGATACAGTTTTCATTAGATTTCGTTCATCGAATTTCACTTTTTTTCTTACAGAAAACACATAATCTCAGTAAATTTACTCAAGAATATGAAAATACAATGCAAATTATATCATATATGTTAAATCTGCAAAACAAAAACGTTCAGATACTTAAAAACACCATGCATGTCCGAAGTAATCAGAATTTCTCAGATGACTTCATTCATAGAGATCTAAAAGATAGTATGTGGATATCTCGGTGTAGTAATGTTTATCAGAACGGCAATATTTACTCATTTTCCGTTATGAACAGGCTTATTATTGCATCATCATACGAGGTAATGATAATTTCTTTAATTTTTACACATTCATGTTTGTATTTCACGGTGTTAAAAGTCAGCTGGAATTAATGGCAGTAAATGTTGTGACACCTAGGGTAGGTTGACCAAATCTATTTAAATCCGCAAGAGCGTTCTCTATGATGTGAAGGGCAGCACAGGAGCTTCGGGGGGAAAACGCAAGTACCTGGATGTTTCTTGACGTTGCCATAGCTTCTCTCTCTCTCTCTCTCTCTCTCTCTCTCTCTCTCTCTCTCTCTCTCTCTCTCTCTCTCTCTCTCTCGCCATTGCTAAAACATACTATACAAATATAATATAGTCCAATCTCTAAAAGAAAAAAAAATAATGAAATGAGTAGCTCTACTGATAGGCCTAGGCTTACACAACAGCAACTCTCTCTCTCTCTCCATTGCTAAAACATACTTTACAAATATAGTATCGCTCAATCTCTAAAAAAAAAAAATAATGAAAATGAGTAGCTCTACAGTACATATAGGCCTAGGCTTACACAACAGCAGACTCTCTCTCTCTCTCTCTCTCTCTCTCTCTCTCTCTCTCTCTCTCTCTCTCTCATCATAAAAATGCATTCGTTCCTTTTCGTTGGACATTGCTCAAATTTAACTCTTGATTTCATTATGGAAGATCGCGCTTCCGATTATGCAAGCATTTCGTTCAATGTGGTGTCATAAATTCATTTGTGTAAAGTTGCTTGGTAAGTTACATTGAAAAATGTTTATTTTGCTCAGAACTGTCGCTGCAAATTACAACTTGAACGAATACTGTAAAACTTACTGCTGCATTTATGTATCAATGATTTCAGAATTGTAGAATATCATTGAAAGTTATAAGAGGTTAAGCAAAAAACAAACACAATAAGACGGAAGCTCCTCCCCTTTCTAAAGTTGCCAGATGTCGCATTATTGAGCAACATATGTCCAAAGATTTAAAAAAAGTGTATTCTCACTTTCCTTGCCAAGTGTACATATGAATGTTACCACTTTGGCAAAAATGTAAGAAAGTTGAGTATGACAATTTATCCAAAATTGGTATGAGACTCAAGATGCCATGATGTTAAATACAGGACTGAATTAAAGGTTTTAAATCCAAAATTATTACTTTAAACACCATTATATTTGACAAGACTTACACTGTGTCTGTGATATATTTATTACACTGTACGTATTATATATCAATAAATAAAAAAAAGATACAAAAATGTGAAAAATAGCTACATCGTAATGTTCATAGCAAAAGCATTGAAGTTTGTCTAAGGAATCTGGTTTGTTCCAAGAATGAATATTTTCAAATGAATTATAATGAATAAGTAATACATTTACTCAATTTATAATCTTATTCTCGTGTTTAGCTACCTAATTATTATTTAAATATTATCTATCACTCTGGCGTCCCGGAAATTCGCTAGAGTTCCCCGTCCAAGCCCCATAGGTGCCAGCGTTTAGCACCGATATCAAGGAAACGGTGCCAGCGTCTATGGATACAAATATTTTGCAGATTTAACACAGGAAATGGGCAGCTTGTTTACAAGTGACTTGGCATCCAAAGGTGTTTTTGAGATGAGCATCACTCATCCACTAAATTTTAAGGTGTTTTAGGTTTTCTGTTGTATTATGATAAAAGATTTTTTGAGCATCATGGCCAGCAAAAGTTAGCACCACAGTATTCTGACAAGTCGTAATTTTATTAATTAAATCTTAAAGAACTCCTGTTTAATTGGAAATATGCCATTATTTCATAATTTCAGAAAAAAAACAGTTACTTTGATAGCCAACATAATTTCAGAGAAAGGTCTTTGATAGGAACGTGTTGTGTAGAGGGGGGCACGAGTCTCGCTGATGCTGATGGGGGTGCATTCAAATGCATTTTCTGGAAGTGTCCAAACAATGGAGGAGTTACGCAGTGTGTCATGGCCTGAGCGTTTACCCTAGGCTACCCCATGCATAATTCTACCTAATTTTTAACAAGGTCAGCATTTCATATCCTGCTTCTTGATAGGACTGCATGATGAAAGGTGATGGTTCTGACCTAACCTAGTACTCTCCAGTGCTCAGGGGTCGTATTACGATGAAATTAGGGCTTAAAAGGAGAACCTGATGATGATTAGGCTAGGCCAGTTGTATAAACACTCGATGTCAGTGATTTTATCGGTAAGACAGATTCCCACTACACTACCGTCCACTACAATTTTATAGCGATAATACTACGTATCACTATATAAGGGCACACAGACAAACATTACTTTGGATTAAGACGTCTTCGATGGTGAAATCAGCTGCACTCGCAGTAATATGTTCTATTCCTCGTGTAGAACACAACACCCACTTTAGGGGACTACGCTCTAGGAAACTAATTCTGTGAAGTATCCAAAACTAAATGGCTAAGTGACTTGAGAAATCAGATATAATATAAAATTGTCAGTTTTTATAAATAATTTCAGTAGTTAAATGTTGTATTTCTTAATTGAAGTATGTCATTCAATTTATTTTCTATATATAAATAATAATAAAAATTAGAAACTACACTAATTATATTGTCATCTAGAAGGCTGCATTGAACTCTGCTTTGTTTACACAGATATAAAATAGTATCTAAACAAAAGTGTTTATATTTAGACAGTATCAACAAAACTTTTGCATCGATAATTATTTTCTCAGCAAGACTTAATACATTTAAATTGATTTTTTGGACATACAGGAAGAAGTTTCAACTGCAATTTTTGTGAAAATGTGAAAGATTGATCTAATTCATTTTTGTTACTTAGCCTGGAACAGAAAAGAAAGAAGTGAAGTGGTTGTATACTGCAATAGCCAAATGACAAAAAATGAAATAGTTGGAAGCTTTTATGTATAGAAAATGATATTGAAAAGGCGCGCGAGCATAGAAGCGCCCACAGCCCGAACCCGATCAAGGCCAACAGATATTCTGTTGGCCTTGAACCTGATGACAGATCACCCTGGTTCGATGGAGAGTAGGAAACTAAAGATAGGGAAAAGATGTGAGTGGACAAATTGAGAAATGGAATAATAAAGAATTGTTACAATAGCTTCATAAGAATGAGGAAAATATGAGAAGCAAAAATGGATATGAATGAATTGTATTGACTTTTTTATGATTTAACTGGTTATATTAAAAAAAAAAAAAAAGCTACCTAGTGGTTTCAGTGACCAAGAATTGGCTGGTAGTTTTCTTGAATTTTTGGTAAAAAAAAAAAAAGAGAGAGCATAGTTGACAATTCTATTCAAACGCCAAATCAAATTAGTACTGAACTATACCCGAGTAAAAATACTGGTATTTCTGAGCAAAAGTCTCCTATATTTGAAAGGGTAGCTATTATTCAACCATTTCTGAAATATGCACTTTATAATCAAAACTCAAGTTTTTTACAGATCTGTTTCGGATCTATCATTCATGTCCAAAATACTAGAATGTGATTTTTTTAACAGTTAATTACTCACTTCATACAAGCTCTGAAAGGGCATTCGAATTGCCATACCATGTTTGTCTTCTTCACGGAAACTTGCAAGGGTTGACTGGTGTTATTCCTTACCTGAAGGCTATAAATGTTATTATTATAACATATAATGAGGATGATAGCCCCAGACTGAAGGGTAAAATTTTCTTTGATTATAATCTTAGAGTTCTTATGTATTTTATATAAAAACAATCTTGATTTGTGATGTCTTATCCTCGGGGTAGAGACCGAGTGTACCGTGAATCTGGCACCTTCCTAAATTCAGAGTTGTTTTATTGGCTAAGGGTCACAATGGGGTCCCAGAAACCAAATGTGATATTCTAAAATAATTTAGTGTTAATTGTTTCTGACGAAATCTTTCCTTGCAACATTATTGTGATATAGTGACTGGTGATGGTCTTTTATGACACACCTGCGTCCTTTTTATTTTTTATTTTCTGAATTTTCACATTATATAGCAATATATATTAGATTCTTGAAAGGAAACAAGGAGTATTATGATATACTTTCTTGATTGAGTCAGTAGGATTTCAGCAAACTTCATAATTTCTGTTGTTTCTTGATCCTTTATTCTCATCATCGTTGACAACCTGTTTCGTTACATTATATACAATATATATATATATATATATATATATTATATATATATATATATATATATATATATATATATATATATATATATATATATATATATATATATATATATATATATATATATTTTACAGCTAAGCGACATTACTTCCTCCATCTCAAAATACCGCTTTCTCTAAAGATAAAACTAGGCCTGGGCAGTGATGATTCTGCAGATATTCTCTTTTCTGTGGTATGCAAATGTGTATGTCCCATAATGAACTGACGTTTAAAATTTTGTATTCGTTGCTCTGATATTTCTTCTGGGTATCTCTCTCCTCAAATACTCATGAATGTAGTAGTTTGTCGTTGTCTGTATATTTATTTACTGCAATTTTGTTCTTGGATGACTTGCTATATCGTCATCCATTGTCACGTATTTAATTAATCACACATACAGTTTCATAATTTGTGTTACCAGTGTGCATAACCTTGTAACTTCAGCAGTTAACCATAAAGCAACACATTCTACCTTTAGTCATTTTCTAAAACCGATGGTTGATCATAAATTTTATTTCTTGCATGAAGGAAAATAATTGTCATTACTTTTCTGGAACATAAAATCACAATTACCATTAAACAACACCTGTAATCTAGACAATTCCCCCAAGTTTAACCAAGTAAGTTAACCGAAAACATTCACAGGATCTTAGAGTGAGTTTCGTAGGTGCTTAAGGATAAAATTTTTTGCTTGGGGTTTCAGACCTTGCAGGTGAATGAACTAGATTTTCATTTTCCTGTGATCGCAAGAAGCGCACGATTACTGTTAAGTGCTAAAACCCTCTGCAGGTTGTTTCATCTCAACCTCAGTAAAACTACAAAGGCCTTTAAGTTCAACCGTCTCTCCCAAAAGAGCACACAGTCTCATAAAATACAATACCCAATACATTACGACGCAACTAAAGAAGATGTCAGTATATTTCTCTCAAGTTTCTTTAGATATCAGTGTATTTCTCTCAAGTAAGATTATATTTCCACCTTAAAAATTCTTAGGATCAGCTGGATAGGCATAGACTTCAGGCACAATTTTCTTAATGTTTCATGAAAATATGACCTCCCTTGCGATGAACACTGGTCCTTCAATATTGTGCAGATCAAAACATACATTTTCATATCATTTACAGTTAGGATAGTTAAACGTGACCACTAAGTCACATAGGAGAATCTCATAAGGCTTGCCCGAAGGATATCTACTTAATTACTTGAGCAAGGTCAAGTTGAAGGAGTTGGGCAGCAAGGATAGAAGGATTGAAAGGAACACAAGTAGAAACCAGTGCAGCTGGGTACCAAAGGGTAACTGAAAAAAATCATTGTACCAGCTACAGCATGCTAAATAAAGCACACTGTAAGCAGTAACACATACAGATGATTTAATGTAATGAGTTTTAAAATAATCTACATGAAAGAGTACACAGTGAATTTTTTATTTATTAAATGTCAAGAGAAAGATGTCTCTTTTGTACAAAGTAACTCACATAGTTCAAAATTTATTACCTACAGATGTTTGGCTGATGTTAACATTCGACAGATCTTAAAAAAGAAATATCTAAATGGATAAACTTGAAATAAGTAGGTATGCACGCATGAGGTAAATGTAAAACTTTCGTTCCAACCCCTTCAATCTAACGTTCTTTTAGTTCCAAAAGAATTTAATAAAATGAGGTCTTCAAAAGTAATTCGTTTGCATTGTGTTTTCTTCTGCGAGGCCAAGTAGAGTCCAGATAAGGGGAAACTGCCAAAACTATTCCTTATACAGCATAAAGACAGTCATCTACAGGAGGCAGCGTGTAGGACTGAAAAAGAAGAAATGTATAAGATAATTAGATTTTCTTGCTATAGTGAAACATATGTCAATTTATAGCACTGAATTATTCATAAAAAACTAAATAACATCTAAAGCATGAGCGAAGAGATTTACAATCTGTTCGATCATTTACTTTACCTTGCTCAGCGAAAACTCAGGCTGATAGTAATCATAGACGACCACTGAACCTGGCTTAACGTCTTCAACAGTGACTTCACGTATTATACCGATATCACCACAGAGCCGTTCACTTGTCAGCTCATCGATGTAAAACGACACCTTGCTTCCGTCTACTTCATAACGTTTGACTCTGTTCGAGCTCCCAACTAGTCTCTTCAGGTCATCTTTATTTGGGATATACCCAGACACAAGATTGAGTTCGATAACCACCATGTTGGATTTTCCATCTGAGAGAAGGTACGATGCGCAGAATTCCACCTGTTTCGTGACACAAGCCTTATCTCGGACGGTTCGAGCAGAGACAGTCAGGCCAAAGGCATCGCTCGGTTCCGGTTCAGGAATGTTGTAACGGAGGACAGCCTGGTAACATGATGCACATTTCAGTGTGTGGGAAAACACGGTTGAAAAGAAGACTCTTGATAAGAGCGGTTTATAAAAGTTAGAGCTACAAAGACTGAATTGTATATTTACTAAAACTGCACAGAAAAAAATGCTCTTTTTATCTTTCAACTTTAATGGATATAGAAGAATTTAATCACCACTCTAACACTTACAACTTTTGCCTTACAGGATAGCGTACGATCGATTTCTCTATCTTATTCATATATTCACTTTCTCAGTTGTTTACCTGCATAAGAGTGCAACCAGTTCCTTCCAAGTTCAAGCTGATGGTCGTGGGGAACGACGGTACTGTGACCTGCTGCTGCAGGAGTTTGTTTTGCTCATCAACTTTAAAGGAGTGGGTAAGACCTGTTGATTTGACTGTGACGACGGCATTCAAGTCACCCCTGCTCAAGTGAGTCTCGAAGCTAGCCATTGCCTGCAGGGCTATCACTGTATCCTGTGGAAATACAAGAACAACTATACACGAATGTAATTATACTCCCTTCGCCTTAAACTGGGTGGCTCCCATTGTTACATATCTAAATTTAAGGAAGCATTTGGAACAAAGTTGCTAGACCCATGCCCTTCTCCAGTTCTAGCCTCGACACGAGTTGAATAATACGGCAATGAGTTTTAACAGAAAGTAGCTTTTATCACTCTATTCCTTGCTTGCATAGGATCCTAATTTGGGCTTCCTGACTATTGAGCTGAGAGTCCTAATATATTAGACATATAATATATATATATATATATATATATATATCTATCTATCTCTATCTATCTCTATATCTCTCTTATATTTATATATGTATATATATCTGTATATATATATATATATAAATTTATATATATATATATATATATATATATATATATATATATATATATATATGTATATATATATATATATATATATATATATATATATATATATATATATATATATATATATATATATATATATATATATATATATATATATAGAGAGAGAGAGAGAGAGAGAGAGAGAGAGAGAGAGAGAGAGAGAGAGAGAGAGAGAGAGAGAGAGAGAGAGCTTTATGTCTAACTTTTCCAAAGTATTCATTTGATCATGTTGCAAATCAGAAGGGCATGAGATCTCAAATGCATTTGTCTTTGATTAGAAATTGTGAGTACCTACCTGAGTTGAAATGAAGCCTCCATATCCGTTTCTCTGATAAGTGATCCACTTGACAAGTTTCCGAACTTCCTGTTCGTACATCTTTGCATTAGTTCTTAACATGGCAAGGATAGCGTACCCAACTGTTTCTACTTCAAGTGATCTGCTTCCCCCTAAATTAAAAGATATGAGATGAGTGGTTAGAGAAATCTGAATTAGTGTTAATACCATAGTATTCTTTACAAAATTCGCATCACACAATAACAGATAGAAATCGTAGGCATCCTTACATAAAGAGCGAGGTAGTTCCCAGTGGAGTGACTTTCCATCATCAAGAGCAAGGGGTAGCAATTCTCCCAGAAGACTCTGGGCTGTGTCGTCTTTGGCAAGGGAGAAGGCATAAGCCTTAAGAGCAAGTATGTATGGGTTTTTTGAAGAGTCAGCCCTCAGACACTCAGCAGCATCTGATGCAGAAGACAGTGAACTCTCCTCGCCAGCTTCCAGGAGAGAAATCATGACATAAGCAGTCAAAGGCACCGATGAACCGTCCTCTTTTATGCCACCCTGTTATCGTTGAGATGAGAAATAGTGATGAAATGCTACCTTGTTGAGTTTTTTTATTATTTGATTCGTTCGAAATGGAACTGTTCCTGAAATGTGTCACTTTTTGTGACGAAAGTTCCATTTAAAAAATAACCACAATTATTAGAAAAAAGGAAAGAAATGTGGAAATGACATACTCTCATGGCTTTACTGAATGTTGTTCCCACAGACTGGAAACAACCACCAGGGCGTCGCTGCTTTCGGAGCCATTTGCTTGTCATGTTTATGGTTTTTTGGTCAATCTGAAAAACAGGACAACATAACTAATTAGGGTACCACAAAGAAAGTGATCATACGTCACGCAAAAGAAATTTCCAGCGAGACGCATATTCTGAAATTCTTGGTGTTTCCATGTAATGTTTTTCAATTGTAAAGTTGAGAAGCACTGATTTCTCAGTGACGCACCAACCATGACGATTTTTAACCTGGAAAAAGCAAACGTATAGACTTTACTCTGAAAATGTCAACTATGTTATATTTTGCTCCTCTCTGTCAACTGGTTTTTAATTTGTTATCTTGCACGACGGTACGGCATCAGCTGTTTCCACATTTCTAGTCATGTTCCCCAAGCTTCTGTTCTATCCCACACCCCACTCTTCTCACCCGCTCTTGTCCACCTTACTCGTCTCGTATCATCTTTCTTTTCATCAAAATTTCTCTTTGAAGTTCGTTCAACCCTACTCATTTTCATAACAAAGAATCAAAAAAAATTTCCTTGGCAGCATAATCGAAAGCTTATCTAATATGCTGAACGTGCTCTCTCATTCAAAAAGCTCACTGTACTCCTGATCCTCGTATTTTTCCCCTCTGTATCCTTGTACATGTCTCCGCGCCCTGTCTTTTGTATGAATCTCGTGAAACAAGATAGTTTCGAATGTTTAATATGATTCTAAAAATTAATATAGCCACTCAATGGACTTTATTATTAGTAATGATGCTTCTACGACATTTACTCAAAAAAGAATTTGATTATTATAAAGTTACGATGGTTTTCCTCGGTACTTTTATTTTTGGATGATGGTAACTTCTAGTAGTGAGGAGTGAAATAAAAACTTCCTTTAACTAAAGTGACCTATCCTTTCCTTCTAAACATAAACGACTGTGTCAAGGACCCACCAAAATATATTCCCTCGCTAATGCAAAGGACTTCAGCACAAACGCTGTCAGCCATGTTGACCCAGTCTCGTCGGCGTTGCCAAATGCGCTGAAGGAACCATCATGGCGAAGGTACAGGAGCTGTCGGAGATAGCCTGGAAGGAGTCAAGTGCTGAATCGATTTGCTAGTTTCATACCTCACATTCTGCGACTGTAAACAAGTTTTGTAGATTTATGAAAGTATCGACTGGGGTCTTAAAAACCTTGGAAATTTTTATAAGTAAACATAATCTTTGCTTAAGAGTACAACAGTTGAAAGAAGAAATTAAATTTGATTCATCCAACTCTCTCACTATACTTTTGACAAATCATATCATTACTGATCATCCAGACCCTATCAACTCAATCATTTCAAGTCTTATTAATTTCGTTTGCTTTAAGCGATTTGTTTGGCATTTCTGGGAACCTCGACAAAAGAGACTTAAATAATTTTTAGCAACAATAATATCGATCATGGAAACATGAAATTTGTCATCCCCCTTAAATTTTTTTTTTCTATTCACTTAACATTTATATACTCTGGTATTACTGTAATTACATAACCAACACTTAACTCATCAAATCATATAAATTAAGAAGACTGAAGTAAAATATTTTAAAAATTAATCCAGTATCAGCAAAAACATATGAAGCAATGATATTTTATAATAACTTTATTTACGTGATGCTTTCAGCCTAAAAAGAATTTGCTTTAAATAAGGGAACTTCATTGCTCGGTCTGGAACGCTACCAAATTTAGGGAAACGCCCTTCACACCTGTGTTCATGAATCTCAAGAGTTTCTCGCGGGTCTCCGGGGCGCTCTGCTTCGTTGCCTCCAAATACTGCATGATGAAGATGTTGGGAGCGAAGTTGAGCATGTTCTGTTCTCCACATCCGTACGGCATACGGATAAGATGGCCGAGATTCTGAAAGAGAAAAGTTGGCACTCGTGACTTCTCCCTTCAGAACGAGTGCTTTTCGGGAGGGTTACTAAGTACTTTTATCACAGATAACCTATCCTAACCTCAGGTCAGCCAACATAACCCGGCGTAACCTTACCTATCCTTATGGCCGGGGGCTTTACAATGGGACACCTCTGCTAAAGAACCGTTGTGGTTTCCCAGAGTATAACTCAACCCTTCCATCCATTTCCAATTTTGAGGGTACTGACTGAACTCTCTAATACCCTAATAACAGCTAGAATAACGAAGAAGAAGCAATGATATTCACAGAAGGCTTCATTAGTAGTGTTTTATGATGTCAATATTAAGTAGGTCTAGTAACCAGTATACACTCTGAAGAATAAAAGCTGTCACAAAGAACATATTATCTGGTAATAAATGCATAAATATATGAAATAACGACCTAGAATCCAACATGTTTCACATCTTACCTCAACAGAAACTGCTAGCAGATCTCCAGCAACCACCACCCATCCTCTGTCTGATCCGTCGACGATTGCTGGAGGAGCACTCACCTCCCAGCTTTCCTGTGCGCCTCCTTCCTCTGCCACGTCTGCCCAGGAC
The DNA here is from genome assembly GCF_040412425.1 of Macrobrachium rosenbergii. Classification (NCBI taxonomy): domain Eukaryota; kingdom Metazoa; phylum Arthropoda; class Malacostraca; order Decapoda; family Palaemonidae; genus Macrobrachium; species Macrobrachium rosenbergii. The sequence continues at coordinate 3,098,357 of NC_089781.1, forward strand.
GAATACAGCATTAATATATAAAGGACAAGAACTTACACAATCTTCAGTGATACTTTAAAAAAACCGAAATGTTTCATGCTTCATGTGAAAAAATGAAGAAAACATTATTGAAAGCTCGGCATCTTCCTCCTCTTAACTCACCATCTGAGCAGATATATCTGTTCCAGGTCTTTTCTCTTGGGAATCCATCAGCTTCTACAACGATGGGCTTAATCATAGCATCCCTGAAAAGTTGGATTTATGACTTAACTATAAAGCAATCATTCTGGTCAAATCAAGGGTATTATTCGCTACAGGCACTATCAGTATTCAAATATACCTCCAAATAACAGAAAATTCTTGAGAAGATTGTGGACCATTCAACTCTCTTAAATGCAATGTCAGGATTTTTGGATATTATATCCCTTCTATTCCAGTACATCTTTTGGTCCATATAGATAATACTTTCTCGATGCCTCCCTCATAGTTTCTCCAAAAACTTCCGAATTATACACACTTTCTACCAAACTGCCTCAAAATTCTGTGACCTATCTTTTCATACATGCTAACCCTTTTACCACATCCTCTTATCTCTACACTTCTCTCCCTTTCTCCTTCTTAGTCTACTTGTACCTTACACAGACAATTCATGTCTCAGCTTCCACCTTTTATCGCATTTTTTCCTTACAGTAAAAATGAACAATTTACAATATGTACAAACGAACAAAATCACCTAGAACAGTACAGTACCACACATTATTTGTTAGGGGAAATGAAGAAAATATTCTAAACATAAGTGGATAAGGACAGTATAAAATGAAATAGCTTAGGAGAATAAAGGAAGTTATGTGTGATACATAGCATTTTAAAAGATTTGTCCGCCTGAATTACATGATCTTTTCACAAGTTTGTCATCATTTGAATGTCCGAACTCTTAGCAGATGAATGTTAAGATCTCATTGCCACTGAACAGTACCAAAGAACTGGATGAAAAAGCAAAAGGAGAGATAGGCAACAACCGAGTCTCGGAGGCAGGTAAACTGACAAAATTGCAGAAAACTCAGAGAAACCTTTAAAGCTGAACTAAATGCAATCGAGAGTGGTTGGGCAGTGAAGGTATAAAGGTGAAGTTGACTCAGCAGCAGAAACATGAGAAAAGATATAAAGAAGAAAGTCGCTGGTAAAGAAGGAGAGATTAAGTGATACAACAGATCTTTGAAGGGCACCAATACATTTCGGAACAAGAACAGAAGTTGTATCACCAAACAAAAAATGACATACAGCGGTTAGAGACTCATACATGAATTAACAGAAAGAAAGCGTCAAGCCATCAGATGGACTTCTGGCCGACAGGCATTTGCCTGGAATTATTCCTCTAGACTAAGGAGGCCCAAACATCAGTAATTCTTGGCAGGTCACCTGGAAAGCTGGGCCCCTGGTGAAGCCATGGCAGTATCCAAGGAGATATAAGTTAAATTAAAAGCACTGAAAAGGTTATCAAAGTTTTACTGCGACTATGTGAGAGAGGTAAAAACTGAAATTATCAAACAACAGTTTGTAGAACTGGAGCAACACTCATTTTCTCAGCAAAATTTCCAAAAGAAATTGGGGGAGAAATGACACTGCAGGTATTTAGAGTTCGAAGAAAAAGAAAAGGAAAATTATCTTATTTCATTTTATCATAATTTCCACTGCTTCCATAAAAGAAACCATTGACAATATTGGATACCTTGTACAGTACATCGCTAAGATAGCGGGCACTCACGGACGAGGTAGCTATCTAAAAGGGTTTTGTTTAGATGGCATTTTACTTTAAAATTTACCCGTATATTCTCTTAACATATAACGGAATATAAGTCATAATAATAATAATAAAATGAACGGCATTAAGAAAGCTACCCTTACCGTTTTACAAAACGAGGATCTACCTTTCCACACGAACCCGAATGTCGACTGTCTACGAAGGCTGACACCGAGATGTTAACGTCACCGATGATGAGGGGTCGGATTTTGACCGTGTGGACCTGCATTTCGTTCGACCCGATGCAAAGATCTGCCGAGGACGTTTCAAGCGTTTCGTACTCTGAACTCTCTTCCAAGGACACGGTTACCTAATAATATAAAAAAAAAACGTTACCACCAAAAGAACGATAATAATGACAAGTATTGCCAATCAAATTACATATGATGAATAAGAAAAGCATATATCTTTAAAACGAAGTACTCACGGGAAGTTTTTCCGACAAGTAGTTGAAAATGGATATCTTGACAGGGAGGATCTCTCCCCTCTTAACGGAAGGCGGCAGCGTGAGATCAAGGAAGAAGGACGTGAAAGTCTTGATGGTGGTTCGCTTCGAAAGTCCTATGCCTTTCTCGGGGTGGACACACACCACTTTTCCTGCCCACTCAGTGATGGTGTCCGGTACAGTCACAGGTTCGGAACTGACACCAGTTTCTCTGGAAAAGATAGAGATTGCAATAATACATTAATAAATTGCATAAATGCACACACGTAACACATTATACGGATAGATAGTTACTGTTCCAACATTAAGCAGTTTCCCCTAACAGAAGGAGGGACCAGAGGAAAGAAAAGTCAGTCATCACTGTCGCATTTATACTTTAAACTACTGAATCGTGAATGAACCTCATGTGTTGAAAATATCCACATTCGCCGCTTCACATACCTGCACATAAGGCTCGTCAGCAGTGCGTCAAACTCTCTACACAAACACTGCACCATTCACCTCCACCTTCCTGGATGTTGAAGCCCCTCCTCGACTGTACCTCTTTCACATCACATGTCCAATCTTTCCTAGGATTCCCCCCTCCCCCACCCTTCCTTCTTCCCAGCACGTGGAACTGTATACTCCTTTCATCAACTTAAAAACTGACCCTTCTTGCACTTGTGCTAACCCTTTTACCACTCTTGCATAGCTTCACATTTCTCACTATATCAATCCTTCGTATGCCGTATATACTAAGTCACTTGTATACAAGTGAGAAAACTTCTAATACTCTGCAAAAAATTCATCTGTAAAACTTACACTTGTTTTTTTTATCATCTGCATTCAGCTCTCACCTTCAGTTCAGCAGAGGAAAGCTGGCTCATCAATCTTCATGCATTCCAACGTTGGATTCCACAGACACTCCACGTTTCCTCCCGGATTTTTGCACACATCCTGCTACCTTCCTTGCTTCACTTATTCTGTGACTCACCTTTTCTCTCATCTTACCATTATACAAAATATTGACTCCCAAATGCCTAGACAAATCTACTGCTTCCATTCTTCCAACGTCAATAATAGCATTCATCTTCCTGGTTTCCATACACCTTCATTGGTAAAATTTATTCTCAACTTTAGACTCACTAGTCTCCGCAGTTTTTTCTTAATGTCTGATCAGAACTATAACATCTGTAACACCAGTCATTCCACACTCCTAGTTCCTCATTGGGAAAGTCGGTAGAGTTGTCGCCTAGCTCTCGCTAGGCCCGAGTTCGAGTCTCCGGCCGGCTAATGAAGAATTAGAGGAATTTATTTCTGGTGATAGAAATTCATTTCTCACTATAATGTGGTTCGCATTCCACAATAAGCTGTAAGTCCCGTTGCTAGGTGACCAATTGGTTCTTAGCCACGTAAAATAAGTCTAATCCTTCGGGCCTACCCCAGGAGAGCTGTTAATCAGCTCAGTGGTCTGGTTAAACTAAGATATACTTAACTTTATTCCACACTCCTTTCACAATCCATCTTCTTATCCCACAACTTTGCACCCACATCTACTGTCCTTTCGCTGACTTCTCCCATTATGCCTTCCATAAAGATCTTAAACAGCCACGGATACAACACAACCATGTATCTGCCCTAATTTTACACTAAACTAGTCGTTCTCCTTTTATGAATTGCAATACATGTTTCACTTGCATAATAGAATTTTTTTAGCAACCTCAGCAATTTACCTTCTACACCATACATCCTTAACACCCAAAACATCGTCTTTCTATAAACTTTATCATAAGGTTTTTCGCGGTTCATGTATGCCACATCTAGCTTATTCTCCTTGCTTGGAAACTTCTTACATAACAGTTCCATAACTAACACTGGTCCACACATCCTCTTCCTTGTCTACACCCTCATTGTTCTTCCTCTGTCAGTCCTTCTGACTTCTGTATTTCCTTCTCAATTAAAATCCTAACACACACCTTCCCTGGTACACTAACTAAAGTTATGCTCCTGTAACTCTTGGTTCCCTCTGTCACTTTTGCTCTTATTCTGAGGTGGAATTGTTCCTCCCACTCATTCTTTTGGAACCTTTCTTTCATGCAAACATACCTTACAAACCCTGGTCATACCCTCAATTAAACTTCACCACCGTACTGCAGCATTTTTTTTTTTTGTAACCCCATCAACTGATGTTTTTCCATTTCCCAGCCTCCCAACTGCCGTCCTTATGTCCTCTCTCCTATCTTCCACATTCAATTAATATTATAAGATTGCTGATAACAGCTAAAACCAAATGAACGCTTAAGATAAGCACGAAGAAAAGCATGAATTTTCTACGTTATGTAACATTTTGTCTAAAAATTGAATAGAAATTTAAACGTGAAAGGTTTGCTTTTTACACCTTAACAAAACTGATAATACATAAATTTTTAATGGTTTTCTGCACGTACACACACACACACACACACACACACACACACACACACACACACACACATATATATATATATATATATATATATATATATATATATATATATATATATATATATATATATATAATGATGGACATCTGACAGAGAGAGAGAGAGAGAGAGAGAGAGAGAGAGAGAGAGAGAGAGAGAGAGAATTACTCTTCAGCTTACGGTAGGCGAACAAGATCCCAGAGCCAAGTCTCAGGGAAATCAGTTCTTGGGCTACTCTCTTCGGTCTCCACGGAAGTCATATCGACACTCGTGAAAGACATTTCGGGCTGTGACTCATCATAGTCCATAGCTGATGCGATAGGGGCTCCCATAGGAGCTGCTGCAATACGATTTCGACTTCCATCTCCTGAGGAAAAAGGTCTGCTGGGTCCGTAGAATTTTTCACCGTCTGCGAAAATTAAATCGGTCTTAGGACAAAAGGAAAAAATAAATTCTGCAGTAGAAAAGTGTGTGCAGTGAATACTCATATAAATAATTATTATCAAGCAGTTAAACGAAACCACTGAGTTAGACTTCCAGTCCGTCATAGGGTTCGCCCGAAAGATTTGATCTTAAATAAAAGGTGAGAATTAGAGCTAAGTAAACTTAAAGTTGAATGCTAGGTGGGGAGAGATCGAAGGAAATGGATGAAAAGTAAAAGTGCTCTGTCTCCTCGGCTTTAACCCTGAATGACTGATGAATGACCTTAATTAAAAACAAATAAATGAATCCTCTGTGGATTCTGCCATGTAAATAGATATGCACAATTTAGAGACGGCCCCCGATCCTGGGTGTATAGGGGTGCTGAGAATCTCCCAGTTTATAATTGCCCCTGATAAATTAAAACAGGAGGTTGGAAAGTAAAAACCCTGGATCAAACTATGAAAACAGAACACAAGGAATTCAAGAGATATGGACTCCACATCTTAGTTGTTTGGGAATCGTGGCACAAAGTAATAGGGAAAGAGAGACTAGAAGGGGATCATGGTGCACTGTGCATATTTATGCATGAAGAACAGAAAAGACACTGACTGATAGGAGAGCAGTGAGCAATAGCTCACATCTTTCAAGATTTCATTCAAAACAGTGTGACGAGTATTAAAACGGGCTTTGCATAAGCAAATAAATTCTCTGCAGAAATAAAGGATGAACTGTATGTAAAACGGCAGAATGTTATAGATGAAATCCTAGAAAGAGGTATGAGAATTGTTGTTGATGGTATGAATGCAAAAGTTTTAAGATCAATGAGGATACAGAGGATGTAATGGGTAGAGAAGGCCTGAGTGTGGTTGCAACTTAAAATGGGATGCAATCTATAAGTTTCTGTGCTCCAATTAATTTGGTAATTGGAGGTACTCTTTTTCCAACAAAAGGGCATCCCTAAATACAATATGGATGTCTTCAGATGACGGTCATAGTAACTATAAGAATCACATAGCTATTAATCGAGAGGGAAAAAGAATAATGACGAATGTTAGGAGCTACAGAGGAACAGATGTCGGCAGTGGTCACCAACTTATCATTGCCCCACTAAAGCTGAAATTAACAACACTTAACAAAAAGGGTGACGGAATGTCTTAGGCTTTTGCATTTTAATGCTGAAAAAGATTTGCAAGTCTAAAACCATATCTGACAATCAATGAGGACTGATTGAAAATCAAGTATTTATACCCATCTGCTGGGATAGAAGTACTGGGATATGGAGTTAAAAGAGGCAAATCTTGGATATCGGATGGGACCTTAGACACAATACAGAAAAGACAGCATCAAAAGGTACTTGTACATAAGTTTCAGGGAGAGGATGAATCACTGAAATTAGAACATAGTAAGTACTCTAGTCTAGCTGGAAAAGTTAAATAAAGATCAAGAAGAGATAAGAGAGATTGTTGGGGCAAACAGACTGATGATGTTGACAAATACACGTATTTAAGGAATGGCACTGGTGTAAGGGTAGCCCACAGAATTATTAATGAAGAATCAATGGTCGAGAAGAAAGAGAAGAAAATACCTGTTAAAAGGATGGATGGGTCAACAATAATATCAGTATATACCTGAAGATGATGAAGACCTGAGTGTTATTATGAATGAATTCGCAGTTTTTGAGGTGGAATCACCAATAAAGAAACTTAGGAGATGGAAAACACCAGGCTATGATGAATCATAGCCGAGATGATTTTATCTGAAAATTAATGAAATGTGCCTCGTATACTAACTAGACTGTTTTGCAGAACACTGAGTGAGGAAACAAAGCCTAATAATTGGGAATTGGGGGTAATAATTAAAGTACTGAAGAAGGGTGACCTAAATGAACGTGGCAACAATGGAGGTATTGCACTTGCGCCGGCTGTAATGAAAATATCCAGCATGTTTATTCTCAGTAGGCTGGAGAAAGATACAGATAAAAATCTTAAGAGATGAACATGCTGGTTTTAGAAATGACAGGAGCTGCACAGATCATATAACTATGTCAAGACATATTGTGCAGCAGTGTATGGAATCTAAAAAAAACCTTCTGATAGTTTTTGCCGATTACTAGATTGCATTTGACACCAATCACAGACCAGTATAATGGAAGGTCTTGCGTCAATATGGCTATTCCTGTTAAATATGTAAAGTTAACTGAATTAACCATAAACGAAATAGATGAATAGCTAATGTAAACAGGGTCATGTCAAGTAAATTTGCAGTAAACAACGATGTGATATAAAGGAATGTTATTTAACCTTTGTTGTTTGCCTTCCTCATAGATTTTGTAATGAAAAAAGAAGTTGCAGATGAACGAGAAGGTTCATATATATTGGAGTAACAAAAGAAACCTGACAGATATATGCAGACGATGCTGTATTAATAGCCAAAACACCACAAGATTTGCAAAGCTTGTTTAATAGGCTTCATCATATACCTAGAGAGGGGGAGACTCAATATAAATCTAAAAAAAATAGAAGTAAAGAGGATGGAACATGCATAAAGGGACTATATAGCATTTGATAGAGGAAGTGTAAATAAAGCTGAGTTTTCACATATTTAGGAACAATAACACGCAGGGGTTCTCTTCAGCTGGTATGTAGGGAAGACTAAAACAAGGCACAGGAAACAATGGACAGGCTGAATGACATCTGAAAATCAAACAGTGAAACTGAATACGAAAGTAAGATTAAAAATAAGTCTAATACGATCTGTATAGCTATACGGACGTGAATCATGGTACGACACTGAAACTACTGTTTGCCTAAAATATTTTGTCGATTTGAGAATAAAGATTTAAAAAAAAATATTATGATTCAGATGGCAGGACATAGTTATCAATAATACCATAAGGGAAATTATGGACGTTCTGTGTTTAGATGAGATAATAATGAAGGGGAAACAACTCTCCACTCATGCCAGGCCTCCTTCTCAAAGTTCTCACCCATGCAGGTCAGGGTCCTAAAACTCTTCTGGTGCCCACTGTGAAATTACATCTGCAAAATGCACAGAGAAAACTCTGTCGCCCAACGACTCACCTTGCTTTTCACACGGTCTTGTTTCTAGTTCGAGATCAGAGAACACACTAACTCCAGTATCCTGTAAACAAGAGATAACTCTCACAGTATATTCGATATGGAAAGAGAATAGGTGTAGCAAAGTAGTAGCTTAATAACTACACGTTTCACTGAAGAGAACGGGAAACTTAGTTTTCAATACCCAGAGTTTTTTTGTCTGCAGATGCCATTAAATATTTATACCTCCATTAATAGTCATTCTCTGATCATAAAATATGGACACGTGAATACTCACAAGCACGACAACAAACTCTCTCTCTCTCTCTCTCTCTCTCTCTCTCTCTCTCTCTCTCTCTCTCTCTCTCTCTCTCTCTCTCTTGCATACACATTTA
>NC_089781.1:3111896-3134396 GCF_040412425.1 Macrobrachium rosenbergii
AGTTCTCTGGAATCGGACACAACCTCCCCATCTGCTCGGATATACCATACCAATACCTGGAATGGAGGAATGAAAAGGAATGCCTTGACATAAAGAATGAAGTTAATATTTTCCATTTTGTATCCTGTCTTATATAAAATGAAGACACTCTTACTGTCTCTGCAGCTATGTCTGTGACACTGAAATAACCCTCACCCAGGCCTCCGGAGATACTGTTGATGCGAGGCTGAGAGGGATATTTACAACGCCAACTGTGTCTGTCCTGGTTCCTGAGCCTTTGCCGTCTCGGCCAGGCAGTGCACTTGGCTTGAACTCGTATTCTTCTGTTATCCAGTGCTGGATCTTGTTCCTAGATACGACCTGCAAAATTCCGCGAAGAAATTAACTGAAACTTAAGTTTTCTTTGTAAATCCGTGAAGAAATTAACTGAAACTTGAAGTTTTCTATGTAAATCTTTGCCAGCCTAAAAGGACTGGTGTCAAAACCGAAGCATATGGATAACAAATTTGAGATGCAACAAATTTCTGCTTGGCCGAAATGAAAAAAGCAGCTTTTTAACCAGTTTCTCTTTAGGATTATCTACATCACGATATTTCAAATATTTCATGTTGAAAAGAGATCTCTTACCTGGACGTTCATTATTGCCGAGGCAAGGTCTGGAGTAGAGAATAGAACTTGGAGGTTATATTCCGTATTTTCACCTGGTACACAATTAAGTTCATCCTCGGGAGCATAGATCATTAAAGATGAATTTGAAGGGGAGTAATACCTGACAATGGTCGCAGTGAAGTAGGCATCATAAGTGTCTGCTAAACTGATTAGATTCTTCATCTGCGGGAGAGAATACGTTTATATGAGTGACTCTGCTTGAGTGATTTTGTTTCACACGGCAACTATATGCTAGTTAATAGCGTTGAAAAATATGAAAACAGACAAATATAAGTTGTCACGTCACTCCGGGAAAATGAAGAGACCATGAATCTATATAGACGACCCAGCGAAATTTCAACTCCAAAAAGAGCCCCAGACAATAATTTCAAAAGAAAAATCAGTATTTTAATGCATGTAGCGAATGGTGCCCAAGATGATTTTTAAATCACTCGTGTGGTAGGTAACTAAAAACCTTGATATTTTTATGGGACATTTATGACCCACCAAGCTGGCAATCGCTTATAGTCCATCATGCCCTAAATGTCCATGCCCACAAATAGCAAAATAAATACACTTAATGAGGTACTGGTAAGTCATTCTCTACGATAACCAGCCAAATTCTTTGACTCTGTTGAGATAATATGCAGTGTTATCTTATGGATATAAGACAACACTATATCAATGAACGTTGAGATCTCATTCACAAGTATCTCAGTTGCTAAAGAACATCAACACTAATCTGGATATGGTCTGGAGATCCTCCTATCTTGTACAGTACTACCGAAGTATCCTGTTTGTAACACAGTATTGAGCTCTTCCACCAAACAGGAAAAAGCAATGGGACCTCTTCTCAAAGTCCTGTTTGTTAGCATGTATGCTGCAAAAGCTTTAGAACGTAATTCCTAAGCAACCCAAACATTCCTCCATTATCAGGTTTATCAGGTATACATTTATGATTGATCCATGGCAACCAGGAATGATAACAGATTTCAGGATCCCATTTCTGTTTTCTGAGAATGCTTAATTTTTATCTTGCTGTCACTGCTAAAAATGAAGAGAAGCACCGACCTCAGAGAAAAAAGGAAAAGATGGCCAATATAATACATAAATCTGCAAGTTGCGCTGAGAATTGCGAATCCCTTATACCCACCTACATTGGGCATACCATCGCAACACTTCAAAGGCCTCTACAGTATCGAAGAAACCAAAAGTCATATGGAACACTTTACCGAGAAAAAAACTGTAAAATAAAAGCAAACAACTCATATCAAGACAAAACTGTCAAAAGTCATACTATTACAGCAGAAACTTCATCGATTTCCGTAAAAAAATCCAGCTTCTAAGCCCACTAAATGTCTGGCATAATAAGAGTCCTCTTACGAGAGAAAAGTTAGTCGTCCTGTTCATTTTTTTTATTGCAAATGCCATTAAATCGGGCAGCTTAATGCAAATTCAATCTAGGCCATTGAAAACTGTAAAGCGAATGTTTGAAAACTGTAAAGCGAATGTTAAAGGAAAAAGACTGGGGTCTAAGCCTGGAAGTTATGATGGAAGCAACTCACCAAACACCTCACTTCCATATCACTTTCATAAGAACCACGATTCTCAAAGGGTTAAGTGTACCCTGGGCGTGAAGTTTCCACGCCCTCAAACGAAGCAGCGACTTACCACGATCCTCCGGCTGTCGAATTTCATGACACTGATATCGATGATACCATCAGGATTCGTGGTGAAGTTGGAGCAACCACCATCGAAGCACGCCTCGACAAGGGTGCCACTAGCTGGGGCACCATCTGGGAGTTCAGCTCGGACCTGGGGTAAACATTCGTTGAAATACTTTTGCAATAATGTCATGCGCTAGTAACATTCTACACAGAGAGTCTCTGCAAACTGTGCTAATTAAGATAACAAACTTTATAAACACAGTGATACTCGCGAAATAAACTGCGTATTTTTATGATACAAAGTTCTACAATACTTTCCTGAGAATATTGCAATGCTTTGCCAGAATTTAGAATAACTTCATTTCGAGTCAGAGAGCAGATATATGTCTCTACCAAACCATTCACAATTAAGATAAGAGCTGAAGCATTATTTCTAAAACTGTCAAACAAAATAAATAAATGAATAAATAAAAACCTCACCCGAAGAGTGTACGGAAGATTGTACTTCATGTATCGATCGTTGTAGACGGTCTTGAACCTAACTGGACTCCTCGATATTTCGATGCTAGAAGATTGCGTCATCTCAACACCGGTTCCTTCCTCAGTAAGCAAGGCTCCGACGGATACTGAATAGATACTGCAGTCTACAGTTCTCATCTCCGAATTCAGCACTTCGAAATCCTTACATCCACTGAACTGAGGGAAAAATACAAAAGGCACGTTCATCGTAAGCTATAACTGCAAGATTTGTACACACACACACACACACACACACACACACACACACACACACACACACTAACAGCGGGTGGCTTAAGACTAGACAATACTCACTGCAAACTTGATGGTAGGGGAACCCTCTGTGCACAGAACTTTCACACAGCCTTTGTACATCAGTAGTATGTCAAACTCCCTAACACTCACTGCAAGCACATACTTGCTTCTTCAATGTTAAGACTTTCCTTTCCAATCTCTTTTATGTCATCTAACCAGCACATTCAAGATTTTACTCTCTTGGAGGACGAATGGTTGGTACAGAGGGTGTTGGGTTCGGAGGTGTTAGATGGAAGGATTGACTGAGTAATTTACGAGAATTTGGTCTGATGACCTGGCACTGGAATCTTTTGGTTATTTAGGATGTTGGGTGGAAGGAGGAGAGAAGGATCAAGAAAGTGATGGGTAGATGTGGCCAAAGAGGTATTATTTGCTGGTCCGCTGGTATAGTGGTTAGTGTCGTGGCATGCCATTCAGATGGGGCGGGTTCACGTCTCCCCCAGGGCGATGCAAAATCACTGGGTCTGTATCATGACCAGTTACTGCTGCAGTGTGGGGTCTGGTGGGAGGTTGAAACCAACATTCTTTGGAAGCTTGAATTTCAAGTCAATGGCCCCTGTGTGCTTGTTCCATGTGAATAAGTTTCATCTACTGATATAATAATTAATAATATTGGAAAAGAGGGGTTTTAATATCTAAGAAGTGCAAGAGTGTGCACGATATTAGAGGTGAATGGTGCAATGTGTGTGGGGATTCGACGAAAAACTGACGAGCCTTCTGTGTAAGGATACAAAGTGGCTAATACTCCAGAAGTTTTTGGTACAGAGGATTTGTCCACATCTCAGCAACGTATATATATATATATATATATATATATATATATATATATATATATATATATATATATATATATATATATATATATATATATATATATATATATATATACTATATATATATATATACATCATCATGCTTCTAGATATAGACACGTGTCTAGTTAAAAGATAAAAAATGAAAATGGTGAATTTAGCTTACTGTTTCGTTCCGTGTAATGGTTGTGTAACACTTCTTCTGCCCATTATTGCTGATTCTAACAGACAACTCTCCACTGACTGGCTGCCCAAAAGTATACCTGGAATTAATGAGGATTGTGGCGTTGATTGAGGCAGTAGTTTAGAGACTGAAATTCCCTGTTTATTTCTAAAAACATTATATTCAAAATTACATAAAAGTCTCTTTACCGATTGAAGAAACAATTATGGAAGGAAATCAATAACTCCGGTAGAGAGAAAAATACGAAGAAATAGTCTCTTGTTGTATAACTCAGTTCTGAAATAAGAGCTAAAACAATAATAATGGTCTACTGATTAAGTCACTCAACAAAAAAGGCAACGAATAGGGTATTTACTGTGGTAACGACTATGAGATAATAAGAACACACTTATCAAAAATAGGAAGATGAAGACAGCAATGAAGAAGAAAATGATAATGATAAACACTTACTTAGCACAAACTCTGAAGGAGAAGCCACTATCACGTGACAAGACGTACTTAGGAGACTCGATCGTCACCTCGAAGCGGGGAAGAACATACTCCTCCACCCTGAAGTTAGTAGTTTCCTCTGATAAATCTTCATTTTGGACGTGAATTCTGTAACTACCCTGCAAGAACACAAAGGAATTTCATATTAAAGTTAAATAACAGGTGGGGGCCAGTGGTGCAGCTGGTATTCCATCAGTGGGGGCCCTAGGTGGGGCCAAAGTAAATTACACAAAATTAATGTACCAATTCTGTAATTAGTAAAATATACTATTCTCGAATAAATATATCCATGTAAATGAAGGAAAATAATAGTATTAGTAATCAGTAAACCTGTATATGAAATTATAGAGCTAAATTTTCAATTAATTTTCAACTCTTACTATATGCAAATGTATCAAATACTGTAATGTAAATTTCCTTACAGTCTTATATTCAACACTGCCTAATTTCTATTATCAAGGTTTAATTTTCAACTTCAGAATAATATACTTGCCATGTAAATAAATCAAAATAGTGCATATCATCAATAACACAAAAGACTTATGATCCTCGAAAATCCTTCAAAATTTCAGCCTATCCCATCCCCTCTTCTTCATCTCCTCTCCCTGGAAATTAACTCGAAGCAGCAGTAGCAAATCGCATTGCACCTATTCAAAACCGTAACTATAGTTTCAGTCACTTCATACATAAGTTGATAACATCAAGTGGAAACAAAATATTATGAACAAACCTGTCAAATGTGTTAAAAATCTATAACTATAATTCTGCTTTTGATCACCAAAGGGTTAAAGTTTAGCTACGAAGTAAATATCAACGGGGGGGGGGGTGGCAGTGGGTTAGCCAGGCATCTGACAGAGGGTGCCCGGGCCCCACCATGCGACGCCACTGTGGGGGCGGGGGATTCAAATAGTCGTATCCAATGCAATGCTTGAATTTCCACTACTATAAAAGTAATTTACAATACTGTCGAGGAGATGGCCACACGAAGATATCGTTTATCAATATAATTTTTTGACGAAACAATACAGGAAATGGTGTATATAATACAGTACAGGTGAGATAATATGGGAAATGTACTGATATAATGAGAAATTTACTGTCTTTTGCTTATGTATGTACGTTCATCGCCAAGGGGCTAGCACTAAATTTGGTGAATGCTCCTCGATACATCATGCTTAGTACCAGCCCCTCGGGGATGAAAGCAAAAACGTAAACAATAGACGGCAAATACCCCGTTATCTCAGTAATTTTCTCAAATTATCTCACCTGTACTGAATTATATGCACTCTTTTCTATATTCTTCAGACAAGAGATTACACCAATAGACGATATCTTCGTGCGGCTGTCTTCTTTACATTTACCCCAATATAATAACAGTGACTCTAATACCAGATTGTGTAAATACTCCAGCAACAGGATTTATTGAATTGGACTGAATATAGAATTTAGACCAAAGGCCAACCGAGACCTACGAGGTCATTCAGCACTGAAACAGAAATTGACAGTGAAAGGTTGGAAAGGTGTAACAGGAGGAAAACCTCGCAGTTACACTATGAATCAACTGTTAGGAGAGGGTGGAAAGTAAGACGGAAGAAAGAGAATATGAAAGGAGGTTCAGTAAAAGGCATGAAAGGGGGGTTGCAGCTAGGGGCCGAGGGCACGCTGCAAAGAACCTTAAGTAATGCCTACAGTGCACCGCATGAGGTGCACTGACGGCACTACCCCCCTTCGGCAAGCAACGCGATTAATACTCTTGGCTTCAGTACCTCTTCAGGCTCCTCCACCAGCGTCATCTCCAAATGAACCAGGCCGTTCGAGTTGTCGACATTCCTCCATTGTGCTATCCTTGTTTGCGAGGGTGACGTCACCCACACAATGGGGTACTGTGAGAAGAGAGGAAATGCTGTTTTCTAAAAGTTTTCTCATACGGCAGGTGATAGTTCCAAAAGTTTCACTCGAAATTCCCAAATTTTATTCTAGACCTTTCTCTTATGTAACAGCTTCATAATTACTGTGAAATAGTCTGAAGCTGCATATTTGTTCTTGTTGAATTTCTGGAACATTGGCATTCAGAAAACTTTTTGTCAATTTTTTGGCATATATTCTATAAATTCCCAAATGCTATGCAAGTTTTTTTTTTCAGATAGTTTACACCTAGGTTCAAATACTCTTACTGATGCCATTGTACGTGGCAAAAATTCATACTCTTACTAATGTACACTAACCGGTAACAGTTAGCTCATGCACATTGTTCGCATATCTCTACACTAAGATGATATGGAATTATATGATTTTATTAAATGGATTTATTCATGGTTGTTTGGGGATGTTATATTCCTAAAAGAGGGTTTCCCTGATTTACTTATGACTATGCAGTTTTTTATGAAATACAACTGTAATAAAGACAACCATATTACTGTATCTAAATTGTAGTCTGGGTCTGAAGAAAATGCACAAGGCACTCAGAGGCAAAACAGAGCAAAATGCTACCTTCCTCTGCATGGGTGTGTGGGTGAAAGTAGTTTCGGAGGGTATTGGGTACCAGCCAATAGAACATCAGTACTCCTGTGCACGTAGGGAACCAGAACGCAGCGTCTTTGATCATTTTTCACAACTTTTTAAAATGGCACTTTACTTTGTTTTTCTTCTGGTTGCCTCAATTGTGATTATAATTATTAGTACAAATCGTTAATACCCATGTATTATAAAGTTTTCTTTCAAAAATTAACAAAAACATACATAAAAGATGAAATGCAGACCTTCAGGTATTAGACTCTAACGAGTGGCATTTTCCTCTGTACCTAGGTGAATTCCGATCTCTACATAAGAAATAAGTGAAAATCATAAACATTCTGCTTCTTACATCCTTTGTCGATATGTCCATGAAAGATCCAGAAAAAGAGAGGATTCTAAACTTCACCGTCTGTCCAGGTTGGTATAAGTACTTGTCTGTCTGTATGACAGTCACTTTCTTCTGGTTTTCAACTTCAATGCTCTCTGTGTAGTTGACGCTGACTCCACCTATTTCCCCCAGGATGTTCAGAGATGCATCGTGCAGGAAATGTTCCGAGGTTGACGAGCCTATTTCTTTGCAGAAGTCCTTGCGCCCTAGAATATTTGGATGATTAAATTTTCTTTTATGGACTTGATTAGATGATAACTGTTGACTGACTGATTTGTGAATGTTAAGGCTAATGACCAGGCGCTGGAACCGTTAGGTTATTCAATACCACAATACGAATACTGTATAGGAATTACTATTAAAAATATAATAATAAATAAATAATTTACTATATAAAACAATCAATTAACTTTGCTACAACTAATATCATAAAACACTCCAATGTCGTCAATATAAAAGATAACTGTAAAGCAGCAATTGTCAATTATACAACAGGGGAAGAACAACGTCAACAAAAACGTGTTTCGTAGATGCTTTGGAAAGCATATCATCATGTAAAGAAATCAGGACAACAACAATAATTACTGCAATGGTTAGCGCATTTAGTCAATAAAGCTCACCAGAAGGAACGTCGATTGTCACAGTGGGTAAGACGACAACTCCTCCATCTATATCTGGATTTTCCTTTCGTTCTGAGTAGGATATGTACCTCTGTCCAACCCCGCTGAACGTCAGCTTCCCTGCAGGAGCCGAGTTGTCATCTACAGTGATGCAGACTTGCATCTTTCCACCCAGTTCCAAGGAGTTTGGTATTATAATCATGTAGCTTCTGTGGAAGGAAATATTTGTTTGGTAAAAGATATAACAGTGAATATATGTCTTGAGGTTTCGTAAGGGGAATATTGTTAAAAATAAGGTTTTCGTAAACTTGTCAAATATTTCAGTTCCTGTCAACAGTGCCATGATTGGGCTGGATATGGGAATTGGTTTGGCCTCTGTAAAGCTTCCTGTCAACTTCATTAAATTAATATGGACGCTCAGTAGATGTTTATGGGAATATGGATAGCAAGTATTTTGCATCTTCTGCGTCGTCAATACTCCAGCTTACTTTGTAGACCAATCATTTTCTGTACCCATTTTCAGAGCCACAGACCTCTCGCTCCTCTTAGTTGCAAATATTTCTTGTCTAATCATGCGTCCTTTATCCTAAAAAGGTGTGATTCCAGAGGCTGTTAAACTTCCAGTTCTAAGCTTGTCTCTTGAGACGAAGTCATTAGCCTCATTCTTTCCTCCCCCGCAGTTGCTACCCACAACAGTGGACTTAGTAGCAGGCCAATAATTTCACTAATATAACCGATAAGGCAAAATGACTTTCCAGGAAACGGGCTTCAATCCTCCCCTCCCCTGGGACCATGGGGGTGTTTCGATCCCACCGCCCACCTGTAGATGGTGCAATCAGCAATGGGCCAAGTGGCTGGGCGGTGCAGCCTTCGTCTCACCTTTGCTAGGTACAGGGATCACTCCCGGTCTAACGTCCATCATTCCGCCGAGCTATAAATTTTTACCAGCATCTGCTGGTGTAAATAAAAGAAACTGCTGAGAAACAAGAAGGTTGTACCCCCACCCTTTCCAAATAGGTAGTGCAATATATTATATATATTTATAAATATATAAAAAAGTGCAATATATTATATATATATATATATATTACATACTATAACCCACTGACTGCTTTAACTAGATATATATGAATATTAATATATGTGTATTTTCATAGTTATGGCGTTTTAGTGCGCCCTCTATAAAACTTCCATAGGCGAGTTCGAATCCCGCCACAGAAGGTTGAGTTTCTAAGATTTTTTCCAGCTCGGATGTAGACTTGCCTTGGTAAGAGCATTCAAAAGAATGCGAGAAAGAAGGTCTGGCATTGATCATATACTGTATGTGCATACTCGGTCTGTAGGACGTTGTGTGAAGCACAGTGACCTGTCCTTTGCCTCTTCTGCTCATTGGAGACCTTTAAACTGTTTATTAGATCTGCCTTTCAGCAAATATGGTCAATCCATTCTATGTAAAAGCTTGCTAAGCAAGTTCATGATGAATACTATTATGAGTGATGTCTGCACATACAGATATGATGTACAAGACTGCTTGATCTTGTTGTTTGCCCCTCTCCCTCTCTCTCTCGGTTTTATAAAAAAAATGAGACGATTATTCAGAAATTACAATTATGAGAAGCCCGCTAAACTTCGATCGACTTCACCAAAGTAATATGCATAATATATATATATATATATATATATATATATATATATATATATATATATATATATATATATATATATATATATATATATGTGTGTGTGTGTGTGTGTGTGTGTGATATGATATTATTACAATGGCCTCTTAATGTCTTAGCTTTCTAAGACATTAAGAGGCCATTGTGGCTATCATACACTTATATATAATATATATATATATATATATATATATATATATATATATATATATATATATATATATATATATATAATGTATATTACTTTGGTGAAGATGATCGAAGTTTAGTGGCTTTTCATAATTGTAATTTCTGAATGATCGTCTCATTTTTAGTATAAAACCGAGAGAGAGAGAGAGAGGCAAACAACAACAAGATCAAGCAGTCTTGTACATCATATCTGTATGTGCAGACATCATTCATAATAGTATTCATCATGAACTTGCTTAGCAAGCTTTTACATAGAATGGATTGACCATATTTGCTGAAAGGCAGATCTAATACAGTTTAAAGGTCTCCAATGAGCAGAAGAGGCAAAGGACAGGTCATTGTGCTTCACACAACGTCCTACAGACCGAGTGTGCACATATATGATCAATGCCAGACCTTTCCGCTCATGTTTGCACGTGGGAGAACCAAGCAGATGCTACCGATGACTCGCCAGGCAGACCTATGGGATTCACAAATCCCCGGTCCCCTCGCTCACAGAGGCAGTAATGTCACATTACCAGTGAAAATCTACCAAGGCCTCTGCGAGTCTAAACTCGGAGTCACTGCAATGGGAAGTCAATGGCGACCACTCTGCTACCTTGACTCACAATATAGAACCACACATAAATAAAAACATTTGCAATAAGGAGTTGATCAAGAAATATCAAATAAAAATAAATTAAAACACCTGAAAAAAAGCATAAAAGGAAAATTTTTCGAGTGTGCCCTCCAAGAAAGAGGGCTCACTCAAGAGTCAAGAAGGCCTCAGCACAGATTTTAGTAAAGCCCATGGTTTGGGACACTGCTTATATGGCCACTATTTAATGCAACCAAGCTAAATGCGATAGGCCTAAATACCACAATCAACCAACCACAAAAGAGACAAAAAAAATAATAGCATAAATTCTGTATCGTTAAATAAATACATTACAGATACTACATATCAAGTGTCTTGGTGTTTCCTGCATTTGCCAGGCTGATAGATCTTTGTAAGGGCAATAATATTATTAACAATAATAGTATCTAATTGTACGTACTATGGACGAATAAACATTACAACAGCAATAAAACCAAACGGTGACCCATGCTGAGAGCTCGATCATGAATTTTTTTTTTTTTAAATAGGTGAATTAAGATATACATCTTTTTTTCAAAGCGCTCTTCTTAGTACTATTCAGATAATTAAGAACCTAGAAAAATCGTAGTGACAACGATCTTAGTTTCATTTTCGAAGCAGTAGGGCAATATTGCACTAAGGCGTTATCAGTGGCTGCCCCGCCTATCATTATCCGTACTCGCCAGCATCCGATTTCAAGGGCGCAGTAAGGTCAACTTGTCCTTAACTCTCAGAATGAACGTGTGAGCTGGCGCAAATCACACTTATTGCTAAGCAAAGTGATACACCGTAAATGCTGTTTTTTTTTTCAGTGCTTTTGTAGGAAGTAGGAAAGACAAGGTGCTTCATATACCGCAAGGCGTGTTGTTATGGTTGCTTTTTTTTTTCCGAGATAAAAAACATTGTGAGGGGGAGAACATAAAAATCAAAGGAATAAAAAGTTAAGCAGAAGTTAAAAGCCATGGTGCCATAAGGCAGAACTTGACGGGGTCTACTTCAGCTTATCCTTTTCAGAACCTAAGTAACTAAAAAATACAACAAAAGACATGAAAATGAACGCAACATGATATTTAAAACAATAAGTATAGAAAATAAAAAAAAAACTAACGAAGGTAAACTAGAAGCAAGGAAAAGTGAAAATAATTATTAATTACTCTGTTAATGACAAAGTCTAGGACAGATTTGGACTATCCTGCCTCTCTTGGTCTCCTCGACAATTTTGCAAAAGTTAATAGAAAAGGGAACCTATTACGGCACCCTTTTTCTCACACAGGCCCGAAGTAAACAAAGGGGCAACGAAGGGAGGGTGGGGATTAATCAAGAAGAAAACGAAGAAAATTGTTAAGGGAAAAAAAGGCAGGGGGAGTTCCAAAACTTGACAGTGGAAGGAGAAAAACACTTAATGAACCTGCAAGCCAAGGACTGCCGATTTCCTCACAGTAAATGTAGGAAGAAGGCTGTTACGCCTAGGATATAGAATAGAAACCAAGTACTCTTCCCCAAAGTGTGCATTTTATTCCAGTCATATAAAATATGAATCGAAAACAATTATGGGCAGGCATTAATAAAGGCATAAAACAAAATATCACAAACTACAAAAAGGTACCGTAGCTATCTGCTAAGGAAACTGGCCGAGAACGAGGATAGGTAAAAGCAAAAATGAAGGCAAAAACCAAGCGTATGAACAGCGTTCGAGAATGGTAAACATCCTTGGTCAATGGGACAAATGAATTTGATCGTTACTACAGATTTGGCCCTGAAAGGACGTTGGCATGATTCAGGCACAAGGTTACATGATTTTTTTTCTTTTTGCATCACTGGACAAAACTAAAAAAAAAAAAAGTCTACAAGGGGTGCATTACTAGTTTTTTGTTGCAAATAATCCTGAATTAAAGGTATTCTTTTTCCAAAACACTGACATCTGGTATACAGGAATACATGGAGTTCGGTCAGAAAAACCAAATAGATCACTTGGTCATTAACTGAAAGAGATAAAGAACGCTGAGTATCGCCAGGGCTATGAGAGGAGCGGTGTCGGTAGTGATCACTAACTTGCCACACTGAAGCTGGAATTAAAGCACCCGGAACACTTGCAGTTTTGGTAACCATATCATAAATTTGTTTTTCAACAGTTAGTAAAGGTAAACGTTGAAACTGGAATATATTATTTAACTCTACAGCCTCTATCTACCTGAATGACCGGAGGTGCCACTATTGGCGGCGAGATGATGATATGCATGATTTCAGTTTTGCCAACAACTACCAGTTACGGCAACATGAAGGATGCAACAGCATCTTTAAAGTTTAGGCCTAATGCATAATTACACGGTACATATTAGGTTCTTCCAATACAGTACAATTTCCACCGTCTTACCCTAAAGTGCCAGAAAAGAAGAAGGCTACCCATAGCATGGGCCCCATCCAACTCGTTCCAGTCCCCATCATGGATGACCTATCTGGGATCACCACCAAAGTCAACGACGCCACCCGAGCGACTGCAAGTACATACAACGAACCACCACTACTTATGGAGGGATGGGCTCCCAGATGTTACTAGCAGAACTAGACCTATATCCGCTCTCGTCCGTCAGTCACGCCCACTTGAAATCTGTAACTGTGATTATCTTTGTTCTTATATGTTCGTTACGTAAGTAAAACGGCTATCATTCTTCATAAACCCTGAAATTACTTATTATAATACTGATTAATATTCAAAGAAATAGAGCAGTACAATTACACTCAAGCCTAAAATGACAGAGAACATTTTCGTTGAACAAAATTCGAACCAAAAAATAAAGGAATAAATGAAAATCAGTTATCAAGACTAGCGTGAGTGTCATTTTTGTGGACTACTGCATACTTTATATATTGCCTTCTATAACCTAGCGTGAGATCCGGATGTATTAACTTACATTTGTCATCACACGAAAAACCATCATAAGTGAAAATACGAACCTTCATCTTCCCGTTACGACTTCACAAAACAGTTCAGTTTCTGAATCTGTTACCAAGACTATGAAGGGTGCTAGGTCTATCTTTTCCCTATTCTCTCACCATGAGGGAAACTAAACTGATTGCCGGTGTGTTTAGCAAAATTCTTAAGAATTCGATGTCCATTTATAGCATTGCTTACTTTTTTTTCTAGAAGAACTGAGAGAATTATTACCAGTCCAATGAATGAACCACGGCCTCAAACCAGTGCAGTGTCAGCAAATGTACTTTTTAACCGTTTGAGGGAAACCAGTATTTTGTATTTAGCAACATCATTCATTCCATGTGCTGCTGAAAACATACCCGCCTAAAGTATCATGGCAAAAAAAGCACAAAGAGAAAATCTTCATAGACAAGAAACATTCGCATAGGTGTCGACATCACAAACGATCAGATTTCCTTCCTCTTTCTCTCAACCTGATTATTTATTTATGCATAAAGAAAAAATATCTAATATATCCTAGTAAGATGTTTGTCTTGATTATAATTGTTTTCCATTAATGAGCTTATTTTACGTCCTATTTTAGGTATGTAGTATTGATTCCAAATATCATTAGTCCAAACATTTTTTACCATTCTTTACATTTATATTTATTTTCACTGATAGCCGTTTCCTTTGATGCACCGGAACTAAACGCTCGTAAATCTCACTCCGTCGTCAAAACGGTGAATCACGCGAGGTGCTGCTGTTTCAGTGTTAAAAAACCAGTCTGATATTTGTCAATGTTATTTCCCCGTGAGATAAGGATCTTATCGGATAAACGGCTATCGCAACTGAATTTATCGTGTCTTTTATCGACCCGGCGCTTCTTCGGTTGAATTTGATATCTGCTTCTTTGGTTTACTAAGAAACAAATGTAATTTTCTTCCTCATTGTCGGATATAGTATTTTTTAATCTACTGCTTTTTACGACAGATATGATACATTCACCTAACAAAATGTGCAATCACAAGAGCTCTCTTTAACGATTAGACTGGAGAAAAACGCTGACCTCACTGCCAACGAGATAACAGCTTCCACCAACATGTTTTTATTACATTTTTTATGAAACCATTTGAGTGCTTGAGGAAGTCTTGTTTCAGAGGATGGAAGACTCTTATGAGGCACTATTGTCTATTGCTTTCATGTTGCAAGATCTGATGCTGCAGAAGGAAAGCGATTGACTCCACTTACTTTTCAAAGTCAATATTATTAAGGGGTCTTGCAAAGAAGACGAAAGCTATGATAACCTTCGTGAAAATTATTTATTTATTTATTTTTCTTTTACACCATCCTCCTGTGCATTATTGGGTCATTGAGGAGGGCGGGGGGGAGGGGGTGGCGGGCGGATTGCGGGTACTTTCAATGAAGAGGGCAGTGTCGGAACGCGGCTGTTACATCCGTAGAGTTACCAAAACTTGACGTATGACTCCGAAGCTCGAGTTATTTGATTTGCCTCGTTGTTCCCTGACGACACAGATTCACCTGTGTCTTCGGCACCCCTCATTATTCTACTACTGTTATGAATACTGGTTGTGATAATTTCAACATGAGTAATAATAATAACAAAAACAGGAGTTGCAAAATAAGGTCTAGCTAACGTTATCATTACCAGCCCGTGCTGGCATAAAAATTACATAGCTTAGTCTCACAGTACCATCCTCATCTGCATTTACTAGGGTGAAACGATTTCACGTGAAAGGTCTAAGAGACGCACCCCGATGGAAATGAAAACTTCGTTCATTCAAAACAAGAAGTTTCTCTGACATAAATCTGATTTTTACCGTATGTACGAACAATAAACTACGGTGATGCTGTCTTAATCTTCTTCCTTGCTGGAAATTGAAGTTGAATGCTTATGAAAATAAACCCATTAGTAGCCGAAACAAAATTATCCTTCAAAGTCAAAGACAACCTGAGGTTTTTCAAGGACTGCTGAGAAACAAACAGAAGTAGCCGAAACAAAAAATGTCTTTCAAAGTCAAAGACAATCTGAGGTTTTTCAAGGACTGTTGAGAAACAAACACAAGTAGCCGAAACAAAAAAAAATGTCTTTCAAAGACAACCTAAGGTTTTTCAAGGACTGTTGAGAAACAAACACAAGTAACCGAAACAAAAATTGTCTTTCAAAGTCAAAGACAACCTGAGGTTTTTCAAGGATTGTTGAGAAACAAACACAAGTAGCCGAAACAAAAAATGTCTTTCAAAGTCAAAGACAACCCGAGGTTTTTCAAGGACTGTTGAGAAACAACACAAGTAGCCGAAACAAAAAATGTCTTTCAAAGTCAAAGACAACCTGAGGTTTTTCAAGGAAAGTTGAGAAACAAACACAAGTAGCCGAAACAAAAAATGTTTTTCAAAGTCAAAGACAACCTGAGGTTTTTCAAGGACTGTTGAGAAACAAACACAAACGAGATTGCCTTAATCGTCAGGTGCCACTGCTTCACCACCTGTCTTAAAGATATGCCTGCTTCCTGTGGATTAACTCTCTCCTGTCGTCTAAGAATAGAGATAAATGCAAAACATGCTTGGAAGATTAAATTATTTGTTAGACGCTTTCTGCAATAACAGTTCTGAGAAAATAAGTTGCTGTCAAACCAGGAATGCTAAATATGGAGAGAGAGAGAGAGAGAGAGAGAGAGAGAGAGAGAGAGAGAGAGAGAGAGAGAGAGAGAGAGAGAGAGAGAAGAGGAAGAAGAAGAAGAAGAAAGGGGCGGAATGCAGTTTAAAAATTCTGTTAGCTTTAACCGATAAAAAAGCAATAATTTTTGCAGGTATAATAACTCATCTATATGTAATATATATCTCATATAACACGTAAATATTGGACAATAAAAGAAAAAGAGAATATGATCAACAATAAAAGTTCATGGTAATTCAAATCCCAATTTGAAAATATTTCTCTCTTCTTCTTTTCAGATACTTATTCTTATATTTCATTCTAATGAACTTGCTTGTTGGTGGAGTTCCCTTTTCCGAACGTCCTCTTTACTCCTGCTGTAACATGCTTTAAGAAATTGTTTATAAAACTTACTTCCATAACATAAAACTCATTTTATGAACAAGAAAACTCAAAACCGATACCAAACCTATGTACTGTAGTATCAGGGGTTCAACCGAAATAACACCCACTTCATGGAAGCTGAGCGCGTCAAGTCGATCGGGTAATTCCAAACCTGTTTGCCAAACAGCAGTTAAACTGTTTATCACTTCGTTATCGTTGTTATGACGCCATCTTACTCTGCTCTGGATGATGTGGCAAGCGTTCCTACCCTTCGCGCAAGTCCTCTTAGTATAACCAATACAGATGGCATTTTCAGAAGCAACACTCGGTAATGAGCTCATGAGGGTTATAATTTAGTTACATGGACCGTAGACCTAATTCTGTCCCGCTTTTCATTATGGAACCTTGCCATTGAAGAAGTCATCTAGTATTAAGCGGTTATAAGAGAGTAGTCAGTTAGGTGGCCGGTAATTATTTCACAGAAAAAGTCACAATTTTGGCTAGGAAAAAAGTCACAAGAAAAAAAGTCACATTAATTTACAGTCTTTTGTGTATGTTTTTACGGTCATCCCCAACGGGCTTGTACTAAACACGCCGCAAAGGTGAATACATGCCGAGTGAAAACCCTCGTGGGTCACTGTGTAGGGAACATTAATGTGGATTTTTTTACCTGGATTCGTCAGTTATTTACCACCGGGGAAAATAACATAAAGTTAGAAATCCGAAGTTATTAAATCCATCGGATCTTGCATAGCAATCACTGAACTCGTAATGGCTCATTGTTAAAACTCTTTCCCTCTCACGCCATATTTACATGACCCCGATTACTTTCGGCAAAGATTTACCCTCACCCCCTTTCGGGAAATGTTAAAATAAGCATTACAAAAATAATCAAACTAAAAATAAAATTATAGTAAACAAGATGCCTCACGGTCTTCCACAGTTTTGTCATCGAAGAAAATCAATGGACGGTCGTGGAGGTTTATGGAAAATACTGGAAGTTCGTAAAACATTAATGGCAGCTGGAAATTAGTTCAATTCCTCCTCAGTCAACCGAATTTCATTTATCCAAATACTTAAAGTATAAAAATCAATAAATCTCGTTATGAATCCTTGTTTAAAAACCTTCCCAACTAAACAGTCCTGTGCATGGCCCTAATCCACGAGTGAGTTCCTTGGTGACTGGCTGGTTCAGCTTCAATTGGCCTTGTGTCAGCAAGAGCCCTTGCCCAAGGCGCCTGTTTGGTTTCCTGCAGTATGAGCGATGTACATAATTCATGACAGCAGGATATGTTTAAGGATGAAAGTAAGCCATGGTTTCCAATAAATATATTCAACTCTTGCATACATAAAAAAAAATGTAGCAAAATAAAATAAGTATACCTGCACTCATCTATGCTGCTTTCCTTCTAGTCTCCTAGTATTAACTCACTTTAGAAATCTAATCTTTTATTGATCATTAATAGGTATTGCAACAGGAGCTTGATTTGCCTATAAGCCTATCACTTTTCAATGCGAAATACACTTTGGCCAGCACAAGGGTATGGTATAAAGAGAAGAGGCACCTCTGTAGAATTACTCCCTAGACACATAAGCGGTATTGTGGTGCATTTCCTTACGGCATAGGATGGGTTTCACAGGATCACAAACTGGCTCGATTAAATAAGACTCACGGAGTGAAAATTCATAAGAATGATTCTTAAAAAGAATGAAGCTGTTTATTCAGTTCCTGTTATAAACAGGCCCCTTTTAAGCAACCTAAGAATCCCTAATAGCCCGTGATGTTAACAGCTGAAATGAACTTGTGAACAGACAACTGTGCAACTATAAACACACATTTTTGGGCACAATGAAAACTCGAGCTGACAAGCCAGAGGCCAACATCATAAGTGTGAGGATATTGTCAACAGAATTTTGGGATTTCAGTGGTTTTGTCATTTATACAAACGAATTTCACGTCTGGCTTTAAATCCAATCTCTACAGCCAGGAGAGCATAAATTTCTTATATGTATAGGCTATTTTATCACCAGTGTAAGTATCTAGCCGCCCAAGGATTGCGAGAGGGAATCATTTGGGACTCGCTTGAGTTTCCTTTGCGGCAGAAACGTCGTTTACGGAGGACGTGTTCGTTGGTTGGTCGTCATTTCGTTTGTCATTTTCACTATGGACCCAGATCGGATCAACGTCCCCGTCATCATCTTTCCTCAAAGCGTACGCTGTTCCTTTGTCCTCGTCGACTATCCAGATGATGTCCTCATCTTTTTCCTCGACTGGTATTGCCTCGTCTTGTTTTGCCAGTTTCTCACTCTTTTTTTCTTCTTCTGTCTTTTCTTTAGAACGTTTCGACATCAGTTCAATGGGCAAGACAGCGATAGCGATGATCAGTAGGACGTGAGTGGGCATGTCAAGGTGGTTGGAGTAAGTCTGCAACGCAAAATAATATAGATGACACTACCGCTCTGCATTTTCATATAATTCAAAGACTTTTTTAAGGACGGCATAACAGGTGAACGATGACAGTTCCAACGCATTCGGGGGAAAAACTGGAGGAAACTGAGCTAAACTGATGGTAATCGGAAGAACAGGGAATGAGAAAGTCAGCGGAACATTAACCTACATGAATGAGAACCTAAGCGAAGTGCAAAAGAACGATGTGCGTGGAAAATTTGTACAGTATTCGTAAAAAAAAAACTGGAATTCGCGCCAGTTTAAGGACGAGAACTCGTTACTTCTAGTGATAGATTAAAGTAGAGCCTCACTTCGTATGATGTACATTATGTGTGCTTACAGCAGAAGTTAACGTTCCCAGTAGCTACCATTCATTTAGACCTCAGTAAGGCGCCATCATGTCATCTCTGTGGGACTTGAAACAGTGCATGATATTCTCAAAAATATGACTGCTTGCACACACATACCATACACTATATATATATATATATATATATATATATATATATATATATATATATATATATATAAAGTTCTATATATATTGAAACAAACATTTTATATATACAGTATATATATATATATATATATATATATATATATATATACAGAAAATATACTGCTACAAGTTTTAAAGACACATATATGCATTTCCTTCAATGCTTTAAGATGTGATGAAAGAATTTATGGAGTCAGATGGAAAGGTCGAAACAGTTTGATTTCAGCAATATATGACAGTGTTATGTATATTCGTAGTACGTGCGTTAATTTGATACGCCAAAATAAATGTGAGTTTGATCGTTCATTAACGTGATAGAACTGCAGTTGTCTAGGCGTAGCTTTGGAGAGGATCCAGGCTTTGAAACGGCAGATAATAGACTTTGAAATCTCTGTTTTATGGGAGAAAATTGAACTTGTGATTTCTTACCATGATTTTCTAATCATTATGAACTTTTGAACTGGTGTGATTTAATATGAATGTACCTCTTTCATATTATTGTTTTTGTGTTTGTAAAACACTTTCCATTATTGTGTTTTGCATTTCATATATTTTTTTAATTTTGATTCTTGCAGATGTCTGTGGAAATGATTCTGGAACATAACATGTGGTAGACTGGTTTTGACATGACTAATTATTGATTTGGGGAGTATGTGTGAGTTTGGATATTTTCAGGCTATTAGCCATAGTGAGACTTCTTTAATCAAAGTGTTTTGCAGTTCAGTTTAGAACTCGATATTTCATTTATTATGCATTTTCATCTTTGCTTTGTTTTATTCATTTCTTGTTGGGTTATTTGAATAATAAACCTAGTGACTGTTCGTTTCTTTAAATAGTCCAAAGCGGGTAGGTGAACTTGGGCTTGAGAGAGAGAGAGAGAGAGAGAGGCGATACACAGAGAGAGAGAGAGGTGAACACAGAGAGAGAGAGAGAGAGAGAGAGAGAGAGAGAGAGAGAGAGAGAGAGAGAGAAAGATGAAAAATAGATGTAAGTGTTGCCGTGAGCGAACGAAAGACATGATTTTTGCAGTAGTTAATTCTGTACAATTTGTTAAATGTAAAACCTCGGTGCTTTAAATATTTAACACTACGGAAACATTAGAAACTTGAATCCAAAAACTGTTCACTTCTATATCGAACGGAAAGACATGTTTTATAGTTAACAATTTGTTAAATACCCAATATTTATACAAACATACTAACACAAATATATATATATATATATATATATATATATATATATGTATATATATAGTGTTTATCTATAGATGTGAGTGTGTGCCGTATGCGTTTTTACATCTATATACTTTTTAAACATGCTTATGTGACAACGACAGTAATACTTTTTCTGCGTAAACAAACACATGTAAACAAACACATATATATATATATATATATATATATATATATATATATATATATATATATATATATGCGTGTGTGTGTGTGTGTGTTATAAAAAATACCTTGCACTATGCTGCTGAAAGGGAGGATTAAGAAGAACGAAAATGACCACTGAATATTTAGTAGCAACATGACAAATGTAACGATAAGAAATATCACTTCATTATGCCAGAGATCTGGTGCAAGTCGGCAACTGATCATTGACTGTGAATTTTGCTACGATAAGCAGTTGGGGGTTATTTGGATTTTACTATGGAATGAAAGAGAAATAAAAGAAGGGAATAATGGTTAAAGTAAAAACCATTTCGATAATCTCCCAGTTTTCGGATAAAATGCAAATCCACGGTCAACTGCGTCAGAAATTTTACGAGATCTCATATCTTATCGTCCTTGACAGTACCGTAATCCGTCTTCCTTTAAACTGAACTGTCCTGTTTTCAGTTCTATGTAGAGGAAGAGTCCTTTTCATCTGATGCATGCATTTCCAAAATATAAATTTAAGATGGTTGCAACGTCAACTTTTTCAGTCAACGATCAACCACTTCAATCAATCAAATCGGAAGCTTGCCAAAACATGCGATTTAGACTATTCGTGCATTTGCAACATTAATTTCCATATTAAAGTAAATCATCATAAGAGAACAATTCAAAATTTAATTTCCTATTTGACTTCAGACCCCCTAAAAGCTAAGACGTTACACTCATATCTCTCCTAAAATGTAATCAGTTCTAAAATTTCTTAAGAAATTTAAAGAAGATACAGTGTTTTTCAAAGGCACTTATTACCATACTCCCTAGATTAAATACAAATAGCTAAAATGAAAGGACCGCAAAATCATTATAGGCTCAAATTTGCAAGTAACTTAATACAACGTAATCTTGATTGATGAGGTTGATTCCTGGATTTTAATGTCCTTACTTTATCACCTATATTCTTTTGAGCACTAATGGCTGTCAGCATCTTTTTGGCTAATTTTACTTTTCTCGGTAACTGGCATAAAGCTGAATATGATAGTACAATATCAATGACGTTGACTGATTTATGATTTAAACTGCTTTAGCGTGTACGTCGTTGCAAGGTATTTGCTAATATATATATATATATATATATATATATATATATATATATATATATATATATATATATATATATATATATATATATATATATATATATATAGCAAATACTTTGCAATATATATATATATATATATATATATATATATATATATATATAAGCAAATACCTTGCAACGATATATATATATATATATATATATATATATATATATATATATATATATATATAGAGAGAGAGAGAGAGAGAGAGAGAGAGAGAGAGAGAGAGTTTGATGATGTATGCCATATATTTAAAACAAACAGGGGCTTCGACTAGGTCAACCTAATCCCACTGGGGTGAAATCATTCACCAAGTGAATGATTTCACCCCAGTGGGATTAGGGTGACCTAGTCGAAGCCCCGTTTGTTTTAAATATATGGCATACATTTTGACGAAGCACTGATAACTAACATCA
>NC_089781.1:3139396-3231896 GCF_040412425.1 Macrobrachium rosenbergii
AGAATAAGAACACCATTGAAGCCTTGCTGCACATAGGAAAAAACTAACAAAAATGGAAGATAATCGTTATTAACAAAAATTATCATAATTACAACGAAGTTAAGAGTGGGAAGACGGCTGCAGTAGCACAGAGTAATATGAAAAATAAAAGATGATGATGATGATGATGATGAGGAGGAGGAGGAGGAGGAGGAGGAGGAGGAGAAAATGTGATATCATAGTCAGTATGATAGTGTGAAAAAAGGAGGAAAGTAATGATCATGAGAATCAATCAACGCAAAATGCGTAAACAAAAACTTTTTAATGATAAGGCGATGAAAGAAGAATTCGTTGATAGGGAGGAAAGGGCAAATTGAAATAAAAAAAAAAACAAAAAAATAAGATAAAAAGTGGAGACAAATAGGCAGGGAGAAACAATATGATTCCGGTCACAAAGAGAAGGTCGAAGACCGGAAATAAAATTGAATGAAGGAAAAAAAAAGATCAGTGTTGAGTTGCACGAACTATTGTATGAACAAGGAAGGAGAAAATTATGCTCGAATTGAAGGTAATGAACAGCTAAAAGAGGAACAAGGACGGTGGAGGAGAAGAAGAGGAGGAAAGAGTGATGACTATTGGATTACTGAATGACACATGAAAGCATGGGATAAGGCGATGAATAAAAAGTAAGGAAGCGTTCTCATAATACAATAAGAAACGGGCCATTAATCAAAATCCGAAAAGGAAAAAGTTTACGTGCTTACAGCTGATAATAAGGTCAAAACCCACCTTTGTCTACTGACGACATTTTTCTCCAAAGGAAGTAAGTGGCCGTGAGTGCGATGCTGAAGAGGAATATGAAGTAGATTCTCATCATGGGAGAAGATTCCTGCGATACTACCACTGCAAGAATGAATAGAATATGAACAGAATATGAAACACACAGTAAAAGGAATGAAAGGGGTTGCAGCTAGGGGCCGAAGGGACGCTGCAAAGAACCTTAAGTGATGCCTACAGTGTCGTGGATTGAATGGAATTAATGACATATAAAGCTTGCATCGGATCCATATTACTTTCAGTTGTCTCATTTATATTAATGCGGATTCTGAAATGCTTAACAAATCGCCTCAGTGGCTCAGAACTGTTCTTAATGACCGCTTATTGGATTAATAAAAACATTCTCGAGAATTCGATGGCTTTCCATTACGTTCCCAGCAGTTTGAAGTCTCAGCAACTTAGTACGGAGGTACAATCAACGTGAATAGAATATCTGTTGCAATAGTTGTGTAAATGGCGCATTAAGTGAAGGCGAAAACAATTGTTTCTTTTGGAATAATTTCTTAACAGTCTATTTTAATTCCTATGTGGAATTAAAAGATAAATTATTTTTTTTTTTGTACAGTACCAGCTCCTATTACAAATACCCTCATCACACTCGAGTAAAAGAGAAAAATTACCCGTCACCATTCCCATTTGAAAAACAAGTTTTGAAAACATTAAGCCTAACAAACACAAAGTCTAACAAAAATATCGGGCAACTGTGGTTCTTGGGAATACGTCTGCAATTAATTATGCCTATTTCTATGTAGAGTATGAAGTCTACAGTCATGGACATTTCAATTTCGTGGACTGAAAAACCATTACGCTGAAATTTTGGCCTGGAACCCAATGAACTACGAACCGTAATGCATGGCCTCTGATTCTTCATGAAAGGGTTTGTGTAGACTAATTTAAACCTGACTTGGAACAAGAAAACACAAATTTTCTCGAATATGTATAAGTGTATAACTCAGAAATGTTACGAAAAAGGAGGAGAGGAAGACAACCGGAATGAAAGGAGCACTGGTAAGGAAGAGTCTGTTGTCCTGTTCCATCTCTTGAACCACCTGCTGTTTAGGGAAATTGCTTAAAGGTGGGATGGAACCCGCAAAAACGCCGAAATGTAGAAAGTAAATGCTATATTTCAGAGACCAACTGTCTTTCTCATCAGGCAGGTAATGAATGAGAAAGAGTTACAGGAAAGCGGTATTTATACCAGAAGGTCCATAGGTCACTGCAGATTAAAGAGAAATTGTCAACTGGAGTGACGTAACAGCTGACCTATGGACCTTCTGGTATAAATACCGCTTTTCTGTAACTCTTTCACATTCACTACCTGCCTGATGAGAAAGACAGTTGGTCTCTGAAATATAGCATTTACTTTCTACATTTTGGCGTTTTTATCTTAAGGAATTCTGTTTTAACAGAAAATATTTCACAAAAAAATTAAGCATACCTTAGTTTAACCAGACCACTGAGCTGATTAACAGCTCTCCTAGGGCTGGCCCGAAGGATTAGACTTATTTTACGTGGCTAAGAACCAGTTGGTTACCTAGCAACGGGACCTACAGCTTATAGTGGAATCCAAACCACATTAAACCGAGAAATGAATTTCTATCACCAGAAATAAATTTCACAGTCATATATATACATATATATATTCACATATTATACTAATATTACTCGACATTTCGAAATAAATGTGCATCTAGAAGTTTTATATCTAGTTTTTTTTTTATTTTGAAGCTTGTCCTCTTGAATCGAAGTTAAGAAAATCTTAAGTTTATCTTTATCTCTTGACCTTAATGAAATAAGATGCGCTATCCATCTTCAAGGAAAATGACAATAGTTGGAAAAGCAGAGCGAAGAGAATTAGATTTTGATCAATGGTTGACACAGCAAGAAAGAAAATACGTTTTGAGAGAGGCGGAGAGACGCAGATGAGCACTGCTTGAATACTATCTCCGTGGAATTCAGTTAATCACCAGCAGTTCTGTCAAATCTTAGCTTTTACATCAAAATATAAAATATATCTTTAATATCACTATTATAAATCAGACAAATAAGACCACCAAATCATTTCTACAATTAAAGAGCTCGTCAGAATATTTTGTTCTGAAATGAGAGGTGAACAATGGAACAAAGAAAAGTTAAAACATTCAACAGTTAGGTAGGAAGATACAACTTGGAATGAATGAAATTAAAAGGCAGACAACAATGCGCCAGGGGCCGAATGGACGCTGCAAAAAAACCTTCAGCATCATCTACAGTTTAGTGTGAATCGCAAGGTACACTTTAAACAGGAGGAGGAGTTTCAAGGGCAAATACCGACCGCAACTAAACTTTCACTACTACTACTACTACTTATGGCTGCCCTCTCACGAGTATAAATTAATGCACGCATCACTGATTTGCTTTCACAGACTGCCGTGAAACAAGAGCCCGTTTCAACACAAGGTTGGATTAATCTGAAACGCACGAACTGTTTTGCCCTCTAAGATTCCGGAAAAAATTCTTTTTGAAGAAACCATGAATGATATTACACTCGGTGTGTCGCGGAATTTTTGAGGAAGTATAAGTGGTAGTATTTCACTTGAAATAACGCGCATCGCTTAGCGAATTATAAGCGATATTTCACTCAGAATAACACAGAGTATTTGGGAAAGTATATTAATCACATTGGCGGATGTTACAGCCTCAGATTACCCGATGTAGTTTATTACGTAATCATAATCATCAACAGCAAACGTCTACAATGCACTGAGAATTAATTTTAATATTTCATAGTACATTCCTGAAGGGAGTAGGGTTTTTTAAACCTAATCTACTGATACGGTGTGTGCTCGTGAAGCATTTTATGAGCCTCCAGAATAAGAAACCGATAGGAATATTACCAGGTACTACGCTGTCTTCGTCAGTAGGAATGTCCATGTTGATGGGTACTATCTCTCCCATTCTGTAGACTTCTTCGCGTTTTATTTTCTTGTTGGTGCAAAACAGCAAGTCTTAAAATATGAACTTGACTACAAAACAGGTCAGCGTTCTTCAAAGAAATATGAAGACAGATCAGAGAACAGCCCAGTCCCCCTGCAGTGTCAACTCGTTGAAAACTGGGACCCTCACAGTTCAGCTAGACGAACATGTGTTTGGCAGCTCCACAGGTGTATCGTTGAGTGAACCCACAGATGTTGGTTAATCGATGGCAATAAATACAATGAAAGTGGAAAAACACAATCGACGTCAGGATAAAAACGACGCATGACAACAACTCGTTAAAAAAAAAGTGTGTTCTTTGTAAAGTCGAAGTTCTGTTGTGAATTCCGTGCTATTTTCACCCTAAAAACAAAACATACATAATGAAAAGGCCTCTTTATAAACACTCATCTCTCACTTGAAGAACAGACAAAACCAGTATGACCGACTTAGAATTAACTCTGTCATGAAGATGATCTGGTGATTATGCCCAGTGCCAGAATGGGTTCGAACTACTCCTCTGACTTTTATAGGGGGTTGTTACATTCACATCTTTGGACCTTGCATATGGAGTTCATTCAGAATGGTAGCAGGTGACATAAACGAAACAAGAATATCACAGAGATTTTTCTTGTAGTGATGTTCATGCTCCGCGTTTTCACAAACTGGTGCGCACCTTTCCTCTTCATCTTTTACTGGAAAACCATTTATTGAATCTTTGTCGAAACATATTCATCAAATATGTAATAACTTGGTACATTAAGAATGCTTTCTGTGTTGTCTGAAGTTACTAAGCCCTTCTCCTGAACTAAAGGAAAGATACATGTAAGCTTAGAGACCGTTTTCGATATTTTGAGCGAATGTGGGCGGCTATCTTGAGGGACAAAATCCCAAGCAGTTCATTATCCATTAAACAGCAGCTCACTTTCTGTTACAAATGTTTTTATAACAAGGAACAGAATAAACGTTGAATTGGAATTTTTACGTGTGATTCCGTTCTATTTCGGCGTATGCGCTCGTCGGGACGTACTTAATACTCGGGTCTTTTGGTTCACTACTAAATATTGTGATTCTAAAAATAGTCTTATAAAGAGGTTTACGGTAAAATGCCTGTTATTACACCATAAGTTTGCTTATAAAGACTAGTGAATAGCAGAAAGAAATCTCCGGTGTAAAATAAGAATTCCTTGAATGAACAGCATAACATTCATATAAATCCGATAGAGCCATGTAGTTACCCGGGCCTTGAATGTTCAGGATTATTGTTAATGATACAATATTATAGGTAGTATAAAATGTTTTTAAAAAGAAGCTTCATTGATAATAAACAAATTGTGGTAATCTAATCTCTCACGCACGGTCTCAGGCCGTCCTAAGTTCCGAATACTCTATAATGCCGAAATTCGCTAGAGCTAACGAACTCGTCTTTTCAAGTTGAACATATTGATAGGTGAGAAGTGGATTCAGACCCAGCTTCCAACATGTCATCATGAATTCACGTCTTGCTCCTTATAAGCTTCGTCTATTTTATTTGCAATTCTGTAATCTCCTTATGGGCAGCTCTAAGAGCAAAAGCTGGTTGAATTCAAAACTGATGACGCTACATCCATACATGTCGCTAGCTTGTATTTCTGCAGTAAATGACAGACGACTGCGTTTTAATTCACAGTAACCCTCAAAAACGCAAAGTATCTCGGGTACATTGTTTTAGCCTTTAAAATGTCTTTGAGCTTGAGAATATCAACATCCAGAACACTATCGGGATAACAGTTCTACAGTTTTGCAATAAAAGCATCAAGGGACAACTGCAGTGCCCAGTGTGACGCCGTGGCACCTCTGTAAAATTTCTATGCTGACTCTGAGCAAGTAGTATCACCTACTCAAAGGGCATTAGGAACCGAGAACAACAGTGGGAACAGCTTTTGCATGGTAACCAAAATGGAAATTTTCCGATGATGATCCGAATCTCTTAGAAAACAGCCATTTTTGAGCAATTCATTTGAGATATCTTGGCAGTAGGACATTCTACTAGTGGTACAATAGATATAAAAAAAGGTATTCAAATATCTTGTGTGGATATGGTAAGCGATTAGTATCATTGTTTACATTTCTTATCAGTCACTGATACTTTCTCTTAGCTTTAAAAGACAAATGTGTGTTCTACGTCTTTATTTTGCCAAAATAAATGATCCTGGATTCATGCACAATCGTTTATCCCAAGGTAAAGGAACTAAAAGTAAAAGGAGAATAATCTGCCAGAGAAACAAGGTACAGCAAAAGTGTTGGTGTCATGATTGAAGCAGGGAAGTAAATAAAAAAAAATGTAGACAAACCCACATTCGTAATTGCCATTTGTAGATGCACTGCAATAATCTGAAAGAAAGAAAGAGATATAAAATTTAGGCCAAAGACCATGCGCTGGAACCTATGAGGTCATTCACCGCTGATAGGGAAACTGAGAGAATAAAGGTTTGAGAGGTGTAACACGTGGACATCCTCACAGTTGCACGGTGAAACAATTGTTAGGAGTGGGTGGATAGCAAGATGGAAGAAATATGAAAGGGGATACAGTAAATGGAATGAAAGGGGTTGCAGCTAGGGGCCGAAGGGACCTTGCAAAGAACCTTAAGTCATGCATACAGTGCACCGCGTGAGGCGCACTGACGGCACTATCCCCCTACGGGGTCAATAATCTGAAAGGAGCAATTACTTACTTAAAAATATGCATGTTAGCAGGCAACACAGGAAAGTGGAGTCCTACATAAAAAAAATTAACGACGAATACATAAAACCGGTTGATTGACCTTTTTGTTTTATTCTCATATAAAGCGCAAGTACTCTAACCAGGAAGTGCCTCTTGCAAGTATATACTTTAAGGTCATAACAAAAAACAATGTATTTTAGTAAACAGCTCTGCGGTTTGATAAAAACTTTGCAGCAGGTGTTTTGGACTGGTGTGACCTTTGCGCCTAGGCAGTGGCAATGAGGTGTCAGGTATTGTGCGTTTTAAATGTAATGGAGTGATCCACACTGTACATCCAAGTATCTTCCTAACACAGATTTCTAATTATAAAAGATGCATGGCTTACCATCTTGAATGTCAATGGCAACTGAATGGACCTTTCGTATCGAGTTCGGGTCTCGCATGCAAAACAATACATCAGTTCAACCATTTCGTCAGTTCTATTCAAACACTAACTTTTGCTCTGGGTATGAACATAATCACAATATAATGAACCCTATGACCCTACTTGAAGAAACTTCCAATTATGTATCACTTTCTTGGGAGTATCGTAAGAAGTGTAGCAGTAATTTCTATTTTAGCTTTTACTTTTTTTTATAGGTACAAAACCGTTGTATCCTACTGTCGAGCTGGCAACAAGTGTGTAAAAAAAAGCTAGAACAGACTATTGCCAACGTCGTCATTAACATTTTTTACTTTTTTTATTTTTGTCCTTTGAACACCTGTACGAAGCGTTGTCATTTTTTAGTCTGAACCAGTTTGATTAGTTTCCACGTATTATACACAAGTAGTGAACACATGCATATCAAGATATTGAATCTATCTTTATATTAAATGTATTTTCACACTAGTCAGTAGCTATCTGTCAATGCCAGCTCTAATATACTCTATGTATATTATTCTTAAATTTATCAAAAAGAAAAAGAAAAAAAGCCACGTAGATTCTCTATCACAGTTTCATATCTTCTTCCCAGTCACCCAGAACACAGTTACTAGTGTGAGTGTATATGTGTGTATATATATATATATATATATATATATATATATATATATATATATATATATATATATATCCTCAGTGAACAAGGAAACGAAGATCTCCATTCTCACAAATTTATTTGCCTAAATTTCATAACACTTGCCATATTTTCAAGGTTAAAAGAAAAAAAAATGCACAATAGATAGAATCATAGTAATAGAAACTTAAAAATTTTCAATAAACAAAAGGTATATAAACAAACAAAAAATTTATAATACAGTGATTCTATCTGTCGCACAACTTTTTCTTCTTTTAGCTTTGAAAATGTGACAAGTGTCATGAAACGTCAAAAAATATTTTTGTAAGAAAGGTCTTCCTCTCCCGTGTTCCTTGAGGATGTGTATGTTTTAGTTGTGGCCTCACCGTCTGTGTGTGTATATGTGATATATATATATATATATATATATATATATATATATATATATATATATATATATATATATATATATATATATATATATATATATATATTGTGAGGACAAGAAAGGTCAACTGGGTATTAGATTATTTATTACCTGAGTGCAGGTATACATGGCAGAGTGCGGATGGAAACGTGGTGCCCGACCTCCGATCGCCGTGTCCCGCACTCTGAGCAATTTGTGTTTGTTGACAGACAAACAAATGACAATTTTGAGAGACATAATAAATGTACAATGATGAAATACATGTCGGCAGAAAGGCCAGAAAATTCTACACATGAATATTTACATGAGAGTCTTGACATATTAAGAAATGCAATGCATGATGTGGTTGATGCGACAACGAAGAGACGTCTGACATCTTTACAAGTACTCCCCCTCCGCCCCCCTCAAGACAATAATTACAAAAGTAATGACTGGAAGATATCTGAAAAATCAATCACGGAATTGCTTTGGGAGCAGGAGCCAGCCCCGAGTTCTTGATACCTGCAGATGTGGGGCGGCTTCAACTGCTGAATCACCTGGCAGCTTAACCGAGCAAATGACTTCCTTATTGCGGCCCTTGGGATGTCCTCGACCCTGTTTCGGGATGGCGAAGGGATCATCTACAGCCACGTTTTGTAGAGAAATTCTGGGGCGCCTGCTGGTTTCCTCCCGAGTTTCGCTGTCTAACAGGAAAGTTGGTTTCAGCTGGTCGCCAGAAACCCAGTCTTCACGCCCATGGATGTTGATGAGATAGGCCTTGGATGATCTGCTGATGACACGGTATGGGCCCCTTCCCCTGTACGGTCTGGTCAAGGGTGGGCAGTGGGCATCGATCCTGATGAAGATGTGGGGGCAGATATCCAGGCTCCCAGGGCTGTAGACGTGGGTCCTGTCCGTGAAAGTCTTTTGGCAGGGCGCAAACTTCTGTGCCGCTTCCCTCAGCCTTGGAAGGGAGGTATCTGCGTTGTCCGGCGCCGTGGGGAAGAACTCTCCCAGACCAGCTAGTGTTTTGCCTTAGACTTTCTCTGCGGGAGATACATCGCCATCTGACCTCGGTGCGTGCATAGACCCAGCAGGACCCAGGGGAGCTGGGTCTTCCAATTGTTGTCGATACAGCATGCCATCAGAGCGGTGGGCCCTTTCCACCATGCCATTGGCTGTGGGGTTATATGCCGTCATACTGTGGAGAGTTGTCCCCATTAGGCGTGCCAGGGCAACCCAGA
The DNA here is from genome assembly GCF_040412425.1 of Macrobrachium rosenbergii. NCBI lineage: Eukaryota > Metazoa > Arthropoda > Malacostraca > Decapoda > Palaemonidae > Macrobrachium > Macrobrachium rosenbergii. The sequence goes on from NC_089781.1 coordinate 3,148,577, forward strand.
ACTCTGACAAGAATGCCGGGCCCCTGTCCATAGTTATGCTGTCAGGCACACCGAAACGGCTGATCCAACTCGACAGGAGGGCCTCTGCACAGGCGATTGTTGATGCTTCCGGCCACCGTGAGGGACAGTCTATCTGGCGCCCCCTGATTGCAGCAGAGGACCTACAATGTCTATATGGGTGTGACTGAAGTGCTGACGTGGTTGAGGGAATTCTCCGATGCCTGATTGCGTGTGCCGGGTGACTTTACTTGTTTGGCACAGTATACAGCTCTTTGCCCACTGCCGAACATCCTTCCTGATACCGTGCCACATGAATTTCTCTGTCATCAGGCGTGCTGTTGTTCGGCCTGATGGATGGGACAGGCCATGGATGACATCGAACGTCTGCTTTCTCCTGGACGCGGGGATCAGGGGGCGTGGGCGGCCCAAGCTGGTGTTGCAGAGAAATGTTGAAGTGGATCCTCCTATCAGCACGTCTTCCCATTTCAGTGCGGTGAGTGCCATGCAGTAGGCTGTGGTTTCCGGGTCTGTGGCCTGTTCCTTCGCCAGGTCCTCGTAGTCTATGCCGAGGTGGACGGAATTTATCTCGACCTTTGATAGGGCATCGGCTACTGGGTTCTTCCTGCCGGGGACGTAGCTAATGGTGCAGCTGAACTCGGAGATAGCAGCCAAGTGCCGCTGCTGCCTTGCAGACCATGTGTCTCCCGCCTTCGTGAACGCATGTACACTACTAAAGGCTTGTGTCTGTGAGGACGGTAAAAGGGGTGCCATCCAAGAGGTACTTGAAGTGCCACACAGCTTGGTAGATTGCCAGCAGCTCCCTGTCGAATGCGCTGTAGCAGGTCTCTGGCGGTGTTAATGTGCACCGTGGTGGATGTTGCTTTGGTAAGTCTCAGGGAGGCAGTGGGGTCGTGATGTGTTAATGTGGTGGCTTTGGCAAGGGCTGCCTTCGTCTGCTCGAATGCCTGTTGTTGCAGAGCTGCCCATGCCAGTGCTTTCGGCTTTCCCTTCAGGACTGCGGTCAGGGGATACATGATGCGGGCGACGTCTGGTATGAAGCGACGGTAGTAGTTGACCATGCCGAGGAACTCCTGTAGGGACTTGATGGTTTTTGGCGTTGGGAACTTCTTTACTGTGTCCACCTTGGAGGCCATGGGCGGACACCTGCTGGTGAGATCTCATGGCCCAGGAAGTCTACCTTTTCTGCTCTGAAGGTACACTTGTCAAACCTGACGATCAAACCGTTCTCCTGCAGGCGCTTCAGCACAGCCCAGATGTGGCACAGGTGTTCCTCTGGGGACCTGGAGAAGATCGGGATGTCGTCTACGTAGCAAACGCAGAAAGGTAGGTCCCCCAAGATGGTGTCCATAAGGCCGTTGGAATGTGGCCCCGGCGTTCCTGAGGCTGAAGATGGAGTAGGAGAAGGTATACGTTCCGAACGGCGTGATGATGACTGTTTTCAGAACGTTGTCAGGGTGCACTGGTGCCTGAAAATAAGACTTGAGTAAATCCATGTTTGTGAATACTTTGGCCCCGTGCAGGGCGCCTGTTAGGTCCCTCATATTCAGCAAGAGATAGTGGTCCTGTGATGTTACTAGGTTCAGCCGACGATAGTCTCCACAGGGCCTCCAGGAGCCGTCTGGTTTCTTTGCCATGTGGAGGGGGGATGCCCGCGGGCTCGATGTCTTCCTGCAGATGCCTATCTGTTCCATCTCGGCAAAGGCCCGTTTAGTGTTTTGGAGTTTTTTGGGTGGCAAGCGCCGGAATTTGGTGTGTGTTGGCGGGCCTGTCATGGTGATATGGTGATGGATGCCGTGTTTGGCCTGGGCTCCCGGCAACTGACGCAGTTCTGGCTTGAAGACGTCTGGGAACTCATGGAGGAGGGCGCTGTACTTGTTCGAAGAGATGGAGCAGACAGCGGGCATCCCCGGCCTGGTGGAGAGCAGTCGGGAGTGGCAGGTTCCGGTATCCAGCAGGCGTTTTCGGCCAACACCTACCAGAAGTCCGTGGTGTGCAATGAAATCGGAGCCCAGGAGAGGGAACTTGACATCCACGATGACGAAGGGCCGATCATATTTACGGCCCAGGGTGGATATTCTGTGGGTCAAAGTTCCGTAGCGGTGGGTGGGGCTTCCATTTGTGGCCACCAGTACGGTTGTGACGCTGGATGTGTGGTTGTGGTCCTCTCTCGATGGCAGAAACACCAACTGCATCGCCCCGGTGTCTACCAGCATCCGTCGTGTCGATATGGCGTCGTGGATGAAGAATCCTACTGGTCGGGAGTCTTTAAGGTTTGCGGCCACTGCTGTTACTTGTGGCTGCTTTTCTCGTTTTTGTGAAAGAACAGGGGACTCTGCAATTTCTGGCAGCGCTTCCAAACCTCTGATGGAAGTAACACCAGGCTGGATTTGTCCACATCCTCTGCTGCTGTGGCAGCACCTTCCTCCTGTACATCGCGTTTGTGTCCTCTGCCTCATCTTCTTCTGTTACCAGGTTACAGGCTGCAGGTGTTGCGGCGTGTTTGGAGCCTTGGTGGCGCCTCGTGGAGTTGGTGTGCAACGTTCACCAGTTCGTCCATTGAAAGGGTGTCTGCACCCGTGATTTGCCCCCTCACCTCCTGCGGAAGGTGCCGCAGGAATATTTCTTGTGACAAGCTGATCTCATTCCTCCGACCGTCCGCGTCGACCCCTGGCAGCATCAGGAGACCTCGGAGTTTGTCCCAGGCGTCCCTGGGTGATGTGTCCCCCAGGGGCTGGGTCATCAGGTCGAGGGCGCGTTGGGCTCTCTCTGGGGCGGGCATGGAGTATGTTTCGATGAGCTTGTCTCGCAAGTCTCTGTACTTGACTTTGCCTAGCTGCGAGTCCAACCATGGGTGATTTTATTGAAGACCTCCTCTGGTAGCGTTGTCATGGTTATGTCTGCCTTGGTCTCCTCGTCTGTAATTTTCGCCACCTGGAAATGGACATCTGCCTGCAGAAACCAGGATGCGGTGTTTTGTCGCCAGAACGGATTGAGTTTTATCACCTGGCTTATTGGTGCCTTCGAAGGTGAGAGAGGGATGCAGAGGATCTGTGCGTCCTCGGAATGACTTTCTACCTCAGTGTTTGACATTCTTCCTCACACCAAAACGCGAAGTACATGCCGTATTTAGTCCGTTAATGGTGTTTGGGGCTTGTCAGAAGTCAAAACTATACGCTGTGTGGTTCCGTTAATGACTTCTGAGTACGGTCGACGTGAATCGTAAATGGCAGGGCCAAGCCGTTTGAGCACGCCAGAACGTACCTGAAGGGGTACGCTGTAATTAGTCCTCTAGTGGCGTGGGTGTTCTCCGAGGAAGGAGCTTTCAGAGTCATAGACTTTTGTTGCCGTGTGGTTCCGTTAAAGGCTCTCTGAAGGTAAAGCAGCCATAGTGAGTTCATTAATGGCGAAGCCAAAACTGCTGTGTTTACCGTCACTCCTCAGGTCACCAGTTGTGAGGACAAGAAAGGTCAACTGGGTATTAAATTATTTATTACCTGAGCCCAGGTATACTTGGCAGAGTGCGGACGGAAACGTGGTGCCCGACCTCCGATCGCTGTGACCCGCACTCTGAGCAATTTGTGTTTGTTGACAGGCAAACAAATGGCAATTTTGAGAGACATAAATGTACAATGATGAAATACATATCGGCAGAAAGGCCAGAAAATTCTACACATGAATATTTACATGAGAGTTTTGACATATCAAGAAATGCAATGCATGACGTGATTGATGCGAAAACGAAGAGACATCTGACATCTTTACAATATATAATGTTCAGTTTGAATCCACTGAGTCATGGATGATCCCCAGCAGGAAATTTCCATATCTTCTGATGCTCCATATAGCCTACCTTGTAATGAACAGCAGTCGGTTCAACAGGTTCTTAAATACAAAAAGGAACAGGACTGGAATGACTGGCAGAAACTAAACTAATTTATTATTTACAGTAATTTACATTATATACAAACAAGTCAGGTTCAACGAGGTAATACTTAAAATGAACAATTCAATAAACATTACTCAAGAACAAATTAAACATAAAATCGAGTCAGTACAATGTACAACCCAAGTAATTATACCTCAAATAGATCAATAACCCACACTTGAGCAGCAAAAATAAATACACAGGCAGCATAATAAACAATACAACAGATGCAACTAAATAACACACAAGCAGCATAATACTAATTACATAAACGGCATACTAAATAATATATAAGCAGCATAATACTAACTACACAAAAAATTACATTACGGTCATTAAAACATGTAAAACAAATGACTTCAACATTAACATCCAAAAGCAATAACTTGTCCAAAAATGTAATTATTACTATAAACAATTAAAAGTAATTGAAGAGAGCTTTGTCTCAAAAATATACCATGCCCCAAATCGGGCTTAACACAAAAAGACAACCCCAGAAGAGTTGTCGAGACAGTCACAACTGTCTACAAGGACGAAGCCAAACAGATGAACCTGTCATGCCACCAAGACAGCCACTGGCTGCCGAACAGGAACAAATCTACACACCAGATGACCACGGCCGAGTTGTCGAGACAGCCATATGCTGCCGAACGGGAACCAATCCCCACATTAGATGACCACGGTCAGTCATCGAAATACCCTCAGCTGCCATCAGGGATGAAGACACACACAGACAATGAGATCCTTCACCTCCTGTCAAAGCCAATAGGTAAGCAATACCTGCCGCCCATCCAAACTGACTTCCTGCTCCTCTGCTGCCGAGATACTGACTCGTTGCCGCTACGAACCTGACTGCCTCTGTCAGAAACAATGCGACAGATGTCAACTTGCCCACAAAGAAAAACTTGCAGGTAAGGAGGCAACAACCCACCAAGGGAACAATCGGCAAATGATTGTCCCATCAAAACAAACACTAAACCTCACAACCAATACAGATGTCAAATCCGCAATGTTTCGAATCCCCTCATGCACCTGCACAACTTGCCACTATCATGGCCTGCACTGCACAATTCGCCTCTTTGATGGTCTGCACTCTCGTGTTTCCTGAATAATAAAGTCTTCCTTTCCAATATTTCTTTCATACCATCTATTCAGCACTATCTGGGCTTCCTTATCCTCGTCCTCTCTCCTCAACTTCCGAATTGTACTCTCTATTTCCCCTAACCTATCATCTTTGAACCACAATTTACCTGACGGTCTTTTTTTTCCTCTATGTATTTCCACATTCCTAAAACCTATTCCTTTCATTCATATTTGATATTCCCACTCGTAAAGGAAAGCTGGTTCAACAATTCCTTCTTACTTTTCAACCTTTAGTTCCACTAAGTCTCTTCCCAATCTTTTGCACACAACCTGCTACCTTCCTTGCTTCATTTTTTTTTTTTACTTCGCCTTGTCCTAACATAATTGGTTATATTTGCTTCCAAAAACCTATACAAATTAACAGCTTCTATTCCTCCACCATCCATATTACCATTCATTGCTCTGCCTTTCTGACTTCCAGTTACCCTTATAATCTTCCTTCTGTTCATACCCTCTCAACTTTCTCGCATAAATACTCACTGTTTTCTGCAATATTTCTTTCCTGTCTCCAGTCAGCACTGTGCCATCTTGAAACATCATCACACTCTTATTCACGACCCAGTTTCTTATGACAACTTTGCCCTTGCATCTAATGCCCTTTCTATGAATTTCATAATAATCCATCAATAGGCCTTTTAAACAGCCACAGAAACATAGCATTCCCGTCTACATATTCTGACATATGCTTCATTCATCAGTATCTCAGTAAATTATCTTCTGTACCATTCAGCCTCAACACCCTCTACAGAATTGAATTGAATATAGAATTTAGGCCAAAGGCCAAGCAATGGGACCTAGATCATTTAGCATGAAAGGGAAATTGACAGTAAGCAGTTTTGAAAGAGGAAAACCTTGCAGTTGCACTATGAAACAATTGTTAGAGTGGAAAGTCAGATGGAAGAAAGAATATGGACAGGGGTACAGTAAAAGGAATGGCAGAGGTTGCAGCTAGGGGCCGAAGGGATGCTGCAAAGACCCTTCATTGAATTGAATTGAATATAGAATTTAGGCCAAAGGCCAAGCATTGGGACCTATGAGGTCATTCAGCACTGAAATGGAAATTGACAGTACAAGGTTTGAGAGTAATACCTACTTTCACCACATAAAGTGCACTGACAGCACTAACCCCCTATGGGGTTAACACCCTCTACAGTACTTCTCTAGCCATTGTCATCAATCATTCTTTAGTTCTATGTATGGCATGTAGTTTTTCCCCTTCACTTTCAAACTTCTCACATAACAGCTCCATAACAGATGCTTTCTCCACACATCCTCTTCCTTGTTTAAACCCAAACTGTTCTTTCCCCATCAATAATTGCATCATCTGTCTTCCTTTATCAATCAAAATCCCATCTTACATCTCTTGTATAGTAAGTACTGTAATGTTTCTACTACTCTTACAGTCTCCTGTTACCATTACCCTTAAACAAAGAATTACTTCTCTTACCCATTCCTCTGGAACCCCTCTCTCATCTTACACACCTTCGCCAATTACTCAGTCAAACTGTCACTACCATACAACAGCATTGCTTGTAAGCTTATCAAATCCCAGTTTCTTCCATTCTTCACTGTCTTAATTGTCTTTCTTACCTACTCAACAGTTAACACAAGCATTCTCAAAATTACACTGACCCTTTCCAATTGCATTATTCACCTCAACCTACCTTCTTATGCTCCATGTGCAACAGATCTGCTGATCAAAGACTGCATTCACTACAAACACCACCTCTTCATTTGCACCTTTTCTACAGTCCATTTAATCATTTTCCCTCTACATTTACTTTCCTGTAAAAACTTTCCTATTTTCCATAAATCTCCTTATTACTTCTACCCCTCTAACTTATCCTTTGCCTTCTGTTCATCTCTAACTTCCTTCTTGACTACCATATCTCTCCTGTATAACTTCTGTCAAGCAATTACTACTCATTATAATTCTATTTCCAAAACTATTTTCATTCCCTCTTGTTATCCTACTATAACAACTAACATCTTTGCTGATTTATGATCCCCATCCTTGAACTGTACATATTCTTCAAACTACACCTTCCACCTCTATTTGTACCTTAGCTCAATTTTCATCCATTGTCTCCTTTTATGCTCTTCTTGCTTCCCTCTTTCTACTCTCATTTGTTTGAATTACATTTTCACTGCTTACTTTTCAATTTGAAATGACATCTTAACTTTTGCTTAAACCAAACAATAATCAGTAATACCTCCAGCCATTCCTCTTTTCACATTAAAGCCACCAAATTGTTCTCCCATTAGCTGCATACTGATGTATGATCCAACATTCTTTTCTTAATCTTCTTTCCAAGGATATTTATGAATAATCTTTGGAAGCCAAGTATTTAAGTGATCCTCGAGTCTTTTTGACATTAAAAGTGCTATCCCTTTCCTAACTACACTTTTCAGCTAATCGAGACACAATCACTCTGTCTTTACCATTCCTGCATACCCACCCCTTCCACCTATGTCTAACAAAATATTTATATGTCCAGCTTGCTCTGCTTAAGCAGATCAACTCTTGTTCATTTCTCTTCGGCATCACATCCGTACTTCCAAAATCTAAGATTTGGTGTATTTCATTTTTCAAAAATGTCATTACAGGGTATGGAGCTGCAAAACCCATACCCCTGGCCCTTTGGAGACTTCAACATCAAGCAAATTAGTGAGAATGCCATTATTTTACTTTTCTGGCATCCCACAGGAATACAAGAGTGGTTCTAGTTGGCCCAAAAGAGGCTCATTTCCATATAGGACCATTACCTACCAACAAAGGTTCAAACCTTCAATACCTTGAGGTACATCAAATCTGTACTTTTTATGCCAAAAGTGGTCAAGTGGTATTGCTTACTACCACCAGCAAAGACTGACTTGAAGAATCAGCTTGCCACTGGCTTCAAGATGAATGTTTCATCTGCATATGGGGTGACTTTTCTCCTCCAAGATATTCACATTCCTCCATTACCCATTGGCACTTCTTATGGCTGCAATGTCTGGGTAGTACTGCTCACTGTGACCATAGTAGCAGTCAATTTTCATTGACTGATTTGTGGAGACAGGTTTCAGTAGTGATTCTTGATAAGATGATTCCTTGGAGACATGGGACTATGGACTACTAAACAAAAATCAAACCACTGCAGCTGTTTTGAAAAGGTATGAAAATAGAAAATAAAATGTGTAAGGCAAAGCTGGCTCAATTGTACAACCAATGACAAAGACAAACTGAAACAGTGAGATTAGAAAAGATTTGAATGCTACAAAGTTTCATAAAGTGGAAGAGTAATGTGTAGTGTTATATTTGGGTCTGGTTTGCTCTTTCCAGGTACAACAGGTTGGTAAAACTGGGATTACATACTCTCAAGAGTAGGCAACTCATAAACGATAGGGCCAAGCATATATTTTTCAAAACCACACAGGTCTTCATCATTTGGTGATATCACTCTTCTTTCAGTGTTGTAGATAGGTTGAAAGGAAATGTAAATAAAAATCAAATGGTAATGATCACTTTCACATCATAATTACATGTTTGAAAGTCCACAATTTTAAGCACTATGCTACAACCAAACTAAAAAGTATCAATTACACCACAAAAACATTAAATCTTTTTGATAAATAAGAGATCACAATGAGACCAATTTTTGTCTGAACTTTATCATCAATGCAGCAAATAAATTCATATCCCTTTCCACAACTATCTAAGCTTATAGCTCACAGATCCATGGGTGTATCTCTTCAAAGACAAATGCTCTATACAATCAGCTCTTAATAGAAGATGCAATCAAATACAGTCAAAAGACTGTACAAAACACCTTGCAGACACTAGCAGCAAGATATCATTTATGTGAACTACCAGAAAATTAAGAGTAACCTAACTATTTACATGGAACTTTGAAACAGCAGAAAATAGAACATATTTGCCAGTGCATTAGATGCAACAGCATATTAGACACAGCCCTACTATACAAGGGTATTTTGAAGGATACTACATATGCAACTAAAAGAAGGAAGTACAGTACTTATCTTTTCAATTTTGGACTTAATGACATACATTATGATTACTGTACTAAGTTTTTTAAGCTTTTACTATTTCCTTATTATATTTCATTCACTTATTTCTTATTTTTATTTTCACACCAATCTTTTTATGCACTTTACCATTTATCAATGTTATTTCTTTAAGGTGTTTTTTTCTTTCTTATATCTCCCTCCCTCAGTGTAAACATGGCATCTGCTCTAAAAGCATGAGGCCATTTGAATGCAGTTATGTTTGTTTATTACCCAATAGTTTCTTTCTCTTATAACATTTATTTTAATCATTACACTGTTTAACTTTTTTTATGTACATGTTGAACTCACATCTTTATCATAAACTTACTCATTAAAATAAAATGCTGTACTTTGGTTATAGTCGATAATGAATCCTATGGCCACATTAAACACAAGGTGATTTTTTTTTATATTTTTTTAAAAACTGCATCTTCTCTGCCTGCAAATACAGCATATACAGTATTATGGAAAATTTACAGTTTGCAGAGAATTAGCTCTTGGGAAAGATAACATTTCATTTGAATAATTTAACATCTAGGACCACTAAACACAAACTTATGTATTAGTTAGTCATAAATGATTTGTTTAACCAGACCTCTGAACACTTTTAGGGTTCTTCTCGGGCTGGCACAATGCCATACACCTTTATTGCCATAGTTAAACTTAGCAAGGGCTCAGGCAGAGTAATATGCATAGAATAGAATGTACAATTTAGGCCAAAGGCCAAGCGCTGGGACAAGGCAGTGCTAATATGGGAAAATTGAATTAACTAGATGTTTACACGTTAACAGGCAAAATCCCCACTCTCACCCAGTTTGGATCCCTGGCATAACTATTCCACCCGAGTCATTACCTCACCTTCATGATCATAATCTGGAGAGGATTTGCAAACCATTTGACCGTACTGCACTCAGAGGCATTCTAAGCTGAAATCACTGTATGATGGTATATGTGGGTACCTGTCAATGTTAACTGAAAGCCCTGATGGACTATACATTTCAAGTTCACATGATCCATGTTTATTACGAGAAACTGGGATGTGGAGTGCCCATACTTAACATTAGCAGCATATTTCACCACCAGTCAATAACCACTTGCAATTATACATAACATATGCAGAGATTATAATTTTTGACATGCTGAATGTACATGCAATACAAGTGAAAATAGATACCAGTGTATAATCAGTTCTATAAACCAGAAGTTGATAGCTTTCATAAAGATACCAGGTAGAAGAAATGATGGTGCTGAATTATAGATGAGGCCACCCAACAACCATGAACCAAACTAAAATCCCTAGCTGTTGGAAAGCTCATACTGGAAGAAGCAAGAGTCAAAAGGTTGTAAACTCAGTAAAGAAACTGTCATGCAACACCAGGTGCTGACAGGTCAATTCTAATGTTATTGTACTGGGCAAGAGTCCTACCAAATAAAGATTAGAAGTTAAATATATTCATCTGCTTGAAAATCAGGCTTACAAACTTTGCATTCATTTCACAATAAAGGCCACAGAATATGTACTGCAGCTTGTAATTCTCTAAGCAAATCAATATACATTTGACATGTGCAAAGGACATGTACATGCCACCTCCATCATCTTTTCATCATCTCATCTATATATATAACTCACAATTCTCTTTATCACTTCCAACCATCCTGCCATCTGACGCCTGTTATTCTTCTTAAAGTTTTATTCTCCAATTAAAAAATCTTTTAGATATAGTTTCAAAGTTTTACAGAAGTACAAGCTACTCTATCATATTTCAAGTTAGGGTCGTTTGTACTGGTAATCTTTCACCACCAATAGAATAAGATGAGTTATTTTCACTACTTCACCCAGACTGCTAGGTTCATAATAATTATCTCTTGTAATCTTGATAATTACTGGGTATTCAGTTTTAAACTAATAAATGATTTGTGCTTTTTTGAGATACAAGATGTTCACTACTAAATAAAAGAAACTAATCTTAAATCTGAAGGAATAAGTAAATTCATTAGACATTTCATTATTTATTAATCAAACTATAAAAGATAAATAAAATTCACTTAACATTTCAGAATTTATTAATCAAACTATATAAGATAAATAAAAGAGTACTGATGCAGCACTCTGCCTGGCCATTGACCAAACAATTATTTTTAAGGTGTTTCAAAATTAAAATGCCTAAGTTAACATACTTGAATGCAAAGTATTACTTTTTCCAAAATTTCTTGGAATATTCAGATTTTAAAGCTATGTGCTGTATAACAAAAACCAATACGTAAGTACCACAGGCAGCTGTTCACTTAAAACTCTGCTTAATCTATTACAGTAATTGTTAGTAATTTATTTGAGCAATGAACCTATGCTATAACAGTAAGATAACTACATGCTATGTTATATTAAAATTAACTAGTTACTCTCATCACAGCCAAATGAACTATTCTTGCTTTTATTCAGTTTAAACTTTCATTGAGTTTAAACCTCCTAAAGCTCCTATCAGATCTATATTACCTTAGGAATTAATAAATATAAACAAATGGTAACTTTTCTTAAATGCTCAGTCTGCCCCTGCAAGGTCCAGTAAGTGCACTGCACATATACTGAGACTGGTAATTAATTCCCTAGTAACATCCCTTTAGCCAAACCAAAGAGTCCCACTTCTTGACTCTCACAGGGCTGGCCACAAGAATTGCCTGGTCATAAAATCTAGCTCTACTTTTTCCTCACCACCACACTACTTAAAAGATATAATTACAGTTTGAGGTCTGGCAGTGTTTTCAATCTTAGACTATGCACCTACTGTTATTTGAGAGCCCTTATTTTCTAGTCTTGTTTACTATAAATATTCAATACTTAAATCATTCATTTTTAATATTGCTACTTCAGAAAATCAAAACTCTAAAGGATTTCAATGCCACTTGTAAGGTGAACTGTTTTCCAAGCAGTCATGCATTGATACCAGTAAGATAAAATGCTTACAATAAAATATTCATTACATTTTTTCTGGTATGACATTACTATCTAGCAAGCCATGAGCGATGCACTGTGGACAGTATTAAACGTTCTATGTAGTACACCTTCCACCAAAGTTGCACTGCTTGTGCAGTTTACTTTTCATCCATTGATTTTTGGTCTCGTCCCACCTAGCCATTCAGACTTCTTTCAGATAACTTGCTCCTAATTATCCCTTTAATTTAACTGAAACTACTTCTGACTGGCCATATGAGTTTTCAGAAGTGTGGCTCATTGGTATTGTTAAACCATTTCACAATCATAATAAAAATAGTTATTTTGAAGATTTCAACAAAACTTAGTAAAAAAGAAAAAACTTCAGAATACAGTACTGTATAATACAAACATGACTTGATTCTCTACTGAGCCAAGTTGTTAGATTCAACATAAAGTAAAACTTGAATGACCATTAATGAAAAGCTGACTGTAATATAAAACACAGTATACATGAAAAACTTGTCTTTACAAAAAAAAAAAAAAAAAAAAAAAAAAAAAAATGCTGGAGGGGCATCCTTTATGATACTGTACTGTACCACAAACAAACTTTTGCATAAAAATAATCAGTACTTGCTCTTCCTATATATTTCATAACTATCTGAATCATTTAATGATTCTTTAATAGCAGCCAATGCTAAAGTTTTACATCGACGACTTACTCTCACATTCTCTGATGGAGGTACATCAGAGTTTTTATCCATTATTTGTTTTCCATTTACTTTCTGTGGAAATGACTTCTTCATCAAACTTGTATTCCCAGCAACTGTTTTATTAGCACTTTGCTTTGAAATTCTTGAAACTCTCTCCTTGCTTTCCACCTTTTTACTCTTAGACAGTACCCTCTTATTTCTGGCTACATTTCCGTATTCTGCCTCTACTTCCAATACCTCCTCAGAAGCCATTTTTTTCTTAGCAACACTGGGACCATTTATGGATAAGGACAGTTTGGTATCTTCCAAATTCCTTTTAACCTTTCCTTTTCTGGATGTTGCAATAATTTCACTAATGTCACAGACAAGTAAGGACTCTGGGTCATCACCATCATCTTCTTTCTCCTTTGATACAGTTTTCTGTTTTAGGATTCTGTGAGTTGCAGACACTTTCTTTTCCCCTCCACTTTCATTTTTCCTTTGTGTACCTACTGTGTTATGAGTTATTTTAATCTGCACTTCAGATCTTGAAATTCCTTCCCTGGAAGGTGCTGCACTTTCCGCTGGTTGTTCCCCTTGGACCAATTTCTCTAAACTCTGTTCTGAGCAAGATAAACTCTTACCAACAACATGTTTCGATACCCGTTTCTTCTTGACACCTGAAGTACCATCATCAAAGTTTTTGAAGTCATAGGACCTCTTTCTGTTAGTTTCACAAACATTCTTGTTCATACTGTCCTCTGCTTTACTAACTGAATACTTGATACTTTTACCTTTTTGTCTTGTATTTGCACAAAATACAGATGTATTTTGTGAAACAATTCCTTTGCTCACAAAAACTTTTTTAGATTTCTGATTTAAACAGGTTTCACTTATGCTTTGTTCCATAAAAGAACAGGAGTTTTCCTTATCCTCTTCACAACAGGGTTTCCCTTTCATAGCTCCCTTAGTACTTTGTGATTTTGACGTAATCTTCCTATCTGTTTTGATATTAGAAGTAATGTCAGCAAGCGGAATTTGTTTATGAGCATGTATGCTCTGGTTATCTTTTTTGGCAATATGCTTATTAAATCTACAGGTATTTATATTCTGACTAGATTTTCCTTCTACTGCAAGTCCTCTTCCTCTAGGTTTTGAAATAATCTCCCTATCCTTAGCAGTATTTAAGTTCTCTTTACTTTCTACATTAGATCTCACAGTTCTCCTTATCCGTCCTGATGTACTATCAAGTATACTGCATTCTTCTTTTGCACTCTTATCTACAGTACCTGGTATATCAACTTGTTCTGCAGTTTCATCAGCTGATGTTTTCTTCCCAGAAGTCTTTGCTTTCTTTTTGGATACCAGAGGTATTTCAAGGCTAATACTCTGTTCTATCTCTTCAATATGAGGCTTACTCTCACCATATTCACCTTGAACCAGTTTCTTTTTGGGTCTTGGTAACATTAACTTTTCCTTCAGTTTTGTCAGCTGAAGATATTTTCTTCCCACAAGTCTTTGCTTTCCTTTTAGTTACACGAGATACTTTCAAGCTAATACTCTTGTCTTTCTCTTCAATGAGAGGCTCACTTTCACCACCTTCACTTGAATCAGTTTCTTTCTGAGTCTTGGTAACATTTGTTGCTGGTCCATTAACTTTTCCTGCAGTTTTATCAGCTGAAGATGATTTCTTCCCAGAAGTCTTCACTTTCCTTTTAGTTACCAGAGGAGCTTCAAGGCTAATACTCTGTTCTTCTTCTTCATTATGAAGCTCACTCTGACCACCTTCTTTTTGAGTCTTGGTAACATTTGTTGCTGGTACATAAATTTTTCTGGCAGTTTTATCACCTGATGATATTTTCTTCCCAGAAGTCTTAACTTTCCTTTTGGGTACCGGAGGAACTTCAACACTAATACTCTGTTCTTTTTCTTCAATATAAGTCTCACTCTCACCACCTTCACTTGAACCAGTTTCTTTTTGAGTCTTGGTAACATTTGTTGCTGGTACATTAATTTTTCCAGCAGTGTTATCAGCTGATAATATTTTCTTCCCAGAAATCTTTGCTCTCCTTTTGGGTACCAGAGGAACTTCAACACTAATAGTCTGTTCTCTTTCTTCAATATGAGTCTCAGTCTTACCACCTTCACTTGAACCAGTTTCTTTTTGAGTCTTGGTAACATTTGTTGCTGGTACATTAATTTTTCCAGCAGCTTTATCAGCTGATGATATTTTCTTCCCAGAAGTCTTTGCTTTCCTTTTGGATCCCAGAGTAACTTCAACACTAATACTCTGTTCTGTTTCTTTAATATGAGTCTCACTCTCACCACCTTCACTTGAACCAGTTTCTTTTTGAGTCTTGGTAACATTTACTGCTGTGCTCTTATCTTTAGAATTTAGTTTTTTTACCTCTACCTGGCAACTACTTATATTGCTACTTCTCAATTGGCGATTGTTAATCACTGATTCATTTTTACTGCTGTCATGATGTTGTCTTGCTACAGAATTCTCTATACCTTTCTTGTTTTCAAGATTATATTGCTGATCTTTATTTAATTTGCTCTGCTTATTCTCTTTACTTTTATTCCTAAGCTGCCTTGTCTGTCTTTTAGGAACCTGTACATTACAGTCTCCTTTTTCTTCAAGAGCTTCAAGAGTCTGAACACCTGTAGTTTTTTCCTGGTCACCATTCTTTTCATCCAAGTCATCTTTTATTATTTTTTCCTCATTCTCACTGGTGTTACTTTCAATGTCTTTTCCAACACTTCTAATGACTCCCTTCCTATCATCCTCTTTGACAGGGTTACTCTTACTTTGAATACCTTTACTATACACCCTCAACTGCTTGTTTTGTTTCCTTGTTGGGAAAATGTCAAATGAGTTTTCAAACAGATTATCAATTTCCTCAGCTAAGTTAGGTTTGTCTGATTGTTGGGGAGAACTTTGGATTGCATTGTCTGTCTCTGTGATATGATTTCCTGAGTCATTTTGGTCACCATTTAATTCATTACAGACTGTTTCCATGCACAAATGTAGACCAAGGTTTTCTGAAGTGAAACTAGTCTTGCTTTTTTCAGCAATACAATGTGCTTCAACTTCTCCATGGATTAATTCAACAGAAGCACCTGGAGGTTTGCCTAAGCTGCCAGTTTCAGTCTTTGTGTCTTTCTCAGCAACTTCGAAGACTGAACTGCCTTCCTCATTTCCTGAATTACTACACCCAACCATTACATTAGTCTCCTTAATATACTGGAAATCCTTTTGCACTTTATACTTACTATGACTTTCCACCTGCATACCTTCTTGATTTTCACTGTCCTTTTCATCAGTAATAATGCTTTCAGTATCTGGTCCTAAATTCTCTTCCTTCACATCATCATTAGCCAAAACATTTTGTTCTTCCTCATTACTGCACTTCACAGCATAGTTAACATTATTTGAACGATCATCAATTGATGATGGTTCTTCCACATTCTTATCAAATGATGTATTTGGTTCAGTTTTGAATATCTGTTTTGGAATAATTGCTTTCCTCATGTTCACATTCTCCAGAGAAACATTATCTGTCCCACTAACAACAACATTTGTTAAGTTATCACATTCGGTTTTCTTTTCTTTCTTGGTCTTTACAAAGATCTGAAGAGAATAATCAAGATTAGATTCAATTTTGGTCACTTCTAAAACACTGTTACTACTTTCATGAACTGAGTAATCAACCAACATACAATCTTGATCAAATTCACTGGATGTTATTGGACCAGTAGGAGTCCTCTTCAACTGTTTCCCTTTTGGAATGATATTCTTTTGGTACTCTCTAATGGTAACAGGTTCATTTACAATATCTGGGGTGCCTGTTATTGGAAGAGGTTTCTCATCTAAAATTAAAAACTCCTTTTGAGTCATAACAGTTTTCTCACTAATTGTATCATCAACTTCAGAGAGAGATTTGGCTACAGAAGGAATATTTTCATTTTTGTCACTTGAAGAGCAATTTGGAGGTGAGGACAAAGTGTCAGTTTTTTCATCTAAAACATCTTTTGCTCTAGTAGCACCTTGAGAATTTTCCTTAGTATCTCTTTCACCATATTTTACAGAAGTAATAGGAACTACTTTTTTGTTCTTTACAAAGGGAGGCAGAGTTTCAGCTACCTCACCACCATCTGATTCTATTTCCACAGCAGTCACCTTGTCCATCATGGGATTATGAGCAGCATGACATTTACTTCCTTTACTGGGAGAATAATGTCTGAAAGTATAACTGCAACTCTGAGCATGACTAATTTCCATTGGAATGAATTCAGTTGCCATTAATGAAGAATTGTCTTGCTTATCTGGGACAACACTAACACGATTATGATTATTTAGTACTAAATCTGCTTCAGGAGATGAAGTAATGTTTTCACATTTTTCAGAGTAATTTCCTTTACTTTGTGGTGAATGACTTTCTCCTTCATTAGACTTCTGGCCAGTCTTCCCATGCATCATATCCAGTGAATTTTTATGTTCTTTTTCACTATCAATATCAATATCTGGACGTCTGGGAGTTCTTGGAATTTGTCGTCCACAAGGAATATAATTACTACTACCTGGCAATGCAGACCTGATGGAAGAAAACTTACCATTTGCTGATTTTTTCTCTTGAAAATGTTCAAGTGGTACTTCTGATATTTTACTTTTCAAAGAGATACTGTCAGGTGGTTTGATGGGTGTTCGCTGTAGAAGACTTCCTGAAAAATAAACACTTTCGTAAACCATGAGTGATGACGACATTAAATTATTCATACACTTTATATAATGTAACAGCATATTAAAGTGTCAACAGGTCTTCAATACACCATTGCAGAATCAACATACTCTTAAAGGCCTTAACCTTTTCAAAGCATAATTTGTCACAGATACCAGCAAAAAAAAAAAAAAAAAAAAAAAATTAATAATCTCAATGTTCAAACTGCAGATCTAGCAACATAATGGACTCACACTAGATTAAACATCCACTTTTGTGCCTCATAGAGATAAGTTTCAAAAAAGTTTAACCAGACTACAGAGCTAAAATCTTAGCTCTCACAGGGCAAGCTAAAAAGGTTAATTCTTATTAACAGAATAAGATTCTAGATTTTATCTAGTAAGTTACAACTTTGTAAAATCTTGATAATTGGACAAACTTAAAATACTGAAGGTTCTGACCAGATTTCTTTAAAGAATTTGTATACTTTATTTGGACATTCACTTAATTTACATTTTACTGTCAATGTTATACTTCGTTATCTGCAGTTATGACCTGGGTCCTGGAGGGTGACAATCAGTAACAGGGTTAAATAGCTGTCCAATTCTCAAACATGTTGGAACAACTATTGCATTTCTGTCTACTTGTACAATTGCACATTTCACCCCTTCATCAGCATCATTTCCTTTCATGCCTATGTGATCAGCAATCCAGCACAGTTATGCAAGCTCTATACAATTTACGAGAGTAGAATCTGATTGGTTAAACTAGGGAATTTTTTTGGATAGTAATTCTAACTTCTCTGACACTTTTTGAACAATAAAAATTACATAATTTTTTTTACATGTCTGCTTTCAATATATCTTGACAGCAGAAAATGTTGCTGACAATTCTATGTGAAACTGGCTATACATTACATAATGAAAACTGAGTTTTCCTATCTGGTCATAATGCAGCAAATCCAACACAGGGAGGAGATTTGGATCCCTCCAAGTATAATTCACAATGTGAACCTTTCTGTCTAACAATTTCCAATACATGCCATTCATAATTTTTTAGGATGCTAGTGCAATTTTTTGTTAAGTACCATAAATGAAGACCAGTCTTAAATTTATGTATCCTCCAAAGACGAATGGTTGCAATACAATTTACTGTCTCAGGAACTCAACTCAACTTTCAATGTCAGCAAACGATTACTAATAAGACAACCCTCGGATCAATTTCATGGTAGGTGAGCTGCTAGCATTTCTAGAGCATTCAGAAATTATACCTAGAAGATTTTGCTCATTTTAGAAAAAACCATTAACAAAAATAATAAGAGTCAAATGTCAGGGCAGTTAGAAATGATACCATTAAGAAAATGGTGGAAGTTTCATGTAAACATGAAATAATGATGAAAGAATAATAGAAGTGGCTTGGACATGCTCTTTGTACAACCCCTGGGACAATAGTAAGTGACAATGTCAGCTGGGTTCCTGAATGTATCAGAGGTATTTAATGGCCCAGACCTACTGGAATGAGAACTATGGGATAGGAGGCTGAGATGGAGATTTGTGGGAAGATAAGGCAAAAGAAAAACATGAGGCAGAATTTCACCGAAGTCCTTTGCATCAAGCACAAGGCATTGAAGGCAATGATGATGATAATGAATAGTTGCAAGATAACAACACATAGATAATACTGATTCATTACTTACACTCTGTACTGATTTGCTTGGAGAAGAATTACAAGCTCCATTCCATATTCAGTGGCCTTCATTATAAAAATGTTGTAAGGCCAATTTTGTAGCAGATCAATATATTTGACTTCCAAAGTCAATAATTGTTGCCCTAAACAATAACATTACATGTTCAGCAGCACATGTTGCATGACAATTTAATTTTTTTTCTTTTTACTTTGCTTTTTCTAATATGAGATTTCCAAATGAGATGTGTATCAAAGTTCCAGCCTAGGGATCTTACAGTTTGGCTCAAGGGTCTTAGGCGGTCTTATCTTTGATTGAAATGTCATCATCTTTCATCCATCTGGTATCTTAATAAAACATAAAAGCTTTTGAATCATCAAAAGAACTAATTAAATGTAGGTATCTATTTTCTTTATAGTGTTGTGCATACATTCAGCATGTCAAAAATTGTATAATCTCTATATACAATATAATTCCAGATGGTAATTTACTGGTAATGTAATTTACTACTAACGTGAAGTATGCTGGTTGGGACCCTTGGTTTGGGAACTCCCTTTCTAATTCAAAATTTTCTTAATAAATATCAATGTAAATTTGAAAAGTTTGGTACAACATGAAGTTTTCAATAAACACTGGCAGGTACCTCATATACCATCGCACAGTGATTTCAGGATAGAGTACCTCCAAGTAAAGTAGTATTAAATGCTTTTTTATAGCCAGAGCTATCTATTTGGACTCAAATCCTCTTCAGATTATGATCTTACAGGTGAGTCACTAAATCTAGGATGGACCTGTTATAACAGGGATCCAAACTGGGTTTGAGCGAGGGTATTGCTTGGTTGGATACACAAAGCAAGTCTAGCATTTATCATAGTGTCCATTAGCTTGCATAAAGAGCTGTTTATTACCCAAAGCCTTTGCCATAAATACATGCCTTGGGTGATTTATGAAAACTTAGCTATAAAGCCAAGATCTGGGTCACTTTCGGTCATTCAGCCATTCAGCTCGAATGGCTGGACAGCAGAATTGAAGAGAGGAAGCAGAATGGAGGTAAAATAGAAGGCTTAGAAGTGGGTGCAGCTAAGGGCTGAATGGATGCTGCAAACAACCTTTTTTTTAACAATGCCTGCAGTGCACCAATGGAGGTGCACTGATGGCACTAGCACCCCCATGGGGGGTGATACATGCCTTGATGGATGGTAATAGTCCTATTTGTTATCAAAAGTTTTTGCCCTATTGTTTGCATATTATAATTATGCCTCTAATTACCTCTGTGAAAGAACACCCTCTTCATTTACCCTGGATCTTAGAATGCCAATTTCTATTACTTTTGGTACCAATCAGGGTACCATAAGCTTAGAGTGTTGTGGAAAAGGGTATGGATTTATTTGAAGCATTGGCAGAGTTTATTTTTCTATTGTGTAACTGATACTTTCTAGTCTGTTCGTAGCAAGGTACTGGAGGTGGAGGACTGTTTCAGACATGTAATTATGATGGGAAAATGATATTTTAATGATAAAATAAAGTTTGTTCATACTTACCTGGCAGATATATATATAGCTGTATTCTCCAAGTCCGACAGAATTTCAAAACTGCGGCACACGCAGTGGGGCCAGGTGGTTAGTACCCATTCCCGCCGCTGGGAGGCGGGTGTCAGGAACCATTCCCATTTTCTATTCAGATTTTCTAGTGCCACTGTCTCCTGAGGGGAGGTGGGTGGGCACTATGATTATATATATCTGCCAGGTAAGTATGAACAAACTTTATTTTATCATTAAAATATCATTTTGTTCATGAGACTTACCTGTCAGATATATATATAGCTGAATCCCACCATTGGAGGTGGGAAGAGACAGAATAGGATTTAGGAAACAAATATATGTAGGCGATTGACGCCTTGGTTCCTTACCTGTTAGCATAGCTGACTTCGTGATACTGTCACCCAAGCCTGCTTCTGCTTTACTAGAGTCTCCAGCAAGGTAGTGACCTATATAGCTGGTGAGTTCTAGATGATCTGTCTACGGGGGCGTGACCACAATGGGACTAGATCATAAGACCATACTGTGAGGACAAAAGGAGCAACGACCAACCACCTGACCGAGCCTATCTAAGTCATTAAACCTAGCATAAGCTAAAGACTGGGACGTCCATCTCCGGTGGCCAACCCAACAACCAGAAAACACAAAATCACGATTAAAAAATACTTCCTAACCTCTAAAGTCTAAAGGATAGGATGAGTATCGCTCTCTGCCCCCAACACTGTGTCTGCGGAAACGTATGGTCCTATGTCGTCTTCACGTCCCGCAAGTAATGTGAAGCGAACACCGAATTGCTTCGCCAGAAGTTGGTACCCAGAAGATCGCTAAGTGACATGTTCTTCTGGAAAGCCACCGAGGTCGCAATGGCTCTCATTTCATGAGCCTTGACTTTCAGAAGTCTCATGTCGCTGTCTTGGCAGGTAGAATGAGCCTCCTTGATCGTGCTTCTTAAAAAGAATGCCAGAGCATTCTTGGACATCGGCAAGTCCGGCCTTTTGACAGAACACCACAGATTGTCCGACGGGCCTCGACTTCCTTTCATCCTGTCTAGGTAGAATTTGAGAGCCCTGACAGGGCACAGGACTCTCTCTGATTCTTGCCCAAGAATTTCTGCCATACCCTTGATCTCAAAACTCTTGGGCCAAGGGGTAGAAGGATTCTCGTTCTTGGCGAGAAACATAGGGTTTAGGGAGCATACGGCATTATGCCCTCTAAAGCCTATGTGCTTGCTGATGGCTTGAACTTCACTAACTCTCTTTGCCGTCGCCAGAGCAGTTAGGAAAATAGCCTTCCTTGTCACATTCTTGAGCGATGCCGAATGAAGAGGCTCGAATGTATCCGACTTCAAAAATTTCAGGACGACATCCAGGTTCCAGGAAGGCGTCCTCGGCTGAGGTACCTTAGCAGTCTCAAAGGACCTCAAGAGATCGTGAAGATCCTTGTTGTCAGCTAAGTCTAGACCTCTATGTCTGAAGACTGCCGACAGCACACTTCTATATCCTTTAATTGTCGAGACTGCCAGCTTTTTCCTTCTCCCTAAGATGAAGCAGGAAGTCTGCTATTCATGCACAGAGGTTGTGGTTGAGGAAATCCCCTTGCTTCTGCACCATTTCCTGAAATTGGCCCACTTAGATTGGTATACCACATTGGAGGAGGGTCTCCTGGCACCGGCGATAGCCCTTGCCACTGCTCTTGAAAAACGCCTCGCTCTCACCAACTTCGTGATAGTCTGAATGCAGTCAGACTCAGAGCGGGGAGGTTTTTGTGGTACCTTTCGAAGTGGGGCTGCCTGAGCAGATCGACTCTCAGGGGAAGCGTTCTTGGGAAGTCCACCAGGAAGGCCATGACCTCTGTGAACCACTCTGTCGCTGGCCAAAAGGGGGCGATCAACGTCATCCTCGTCCCTTCCGACGCTGCGAACTTCCTGATGACCTCCCCCAGAATCTTGAAGGGAGGAAAGGCGTAAAGATCCATTCCCTTCCAATCCCAGAGGAGGGCATCTACTGCTACTGCTCCTGGATCTAGTACGGGAGAGCAGTATAGAGGAAGCCTCTTTGTCCTGGACGTCGCAAAGAGATCCACCAAGGGACGTCCCCATAACCTCCACAGCTCCTGACACACCTCCTCGTGAAGGGTCCATTCGGTCGGCAGAAGTTGACGCTGCCGACTGAGAAGGTCCGCGCGGACATTCTCCACTCCTGCCACGAACCTCGTAAGGATCGTGATCCCCCGAGCATGGGCCCAAAGCAGGATTTCCTTCGCTAGGAAAAACAGGGACCGGGAGCGAGTTCCTCCCTGTTTCTTGAGGTAAGCCAGGGCTGTGGTGTTGTCCGAGTTTACCTGTATCACTCGGCCTGATACTTGGCTCTCGAAGAATTGCAGGGCCAGCAGAATCGCCCCTAACTCTTTGAGATTGATGTGCCAGGACACCTGTTCCCCTCTCCAGGTGCCTGACACTTCCTCCCCACTAGTGTTGCTCCCCATCCCTCCCCGGATGCGCCGGAAAACAACACTAGGTCGGGGCTCTGAAGGTGTAGAGAAACCCTTCTGCCAACCTCGAGGGGTCGAGCCACCACCTCAGGTGATCCTTGACGACGGAGAGATTCTCAGGGTCTCCTCTAGATCCTCCTTGTCTATCCAGTTTTCCGCCAGGAAAAACTGGAGCGGTCTGAGATGCAGTCTTCCCAGGGAAACAAACTTCTCCAGCGAGGTCTCCAGCGAGGAAATGGTCCCCAGCAAACTCATCCATTCCCTCACCGAGCATGTTTCCTTCCCCAGGAAGGATGAGACTTTTCCTAAGCATTGCTGCTGTTGTTCCTGGGACGGAAAAGCTTGAAAAGCCACTGAATCCATCTGAATCCCCAGATAGACAAGATGGACTGCGTTGGGATCAGATGGGACTTTTCTACGTTTACTAGAAGTCCTAGGGACTTCGTCAACTCCAAAGTCGATTTCAGGTCCTCCAGACACTTTGACTGCGAAGAGGCTCGAATGAGCCAATCGTCCAGGTAAAGCGAGATTCGTATGCCCGCTAAGTGAAGCCATCTCACCACATTCTTCATGATGATCGTGAAGATCATAGGGGCTGTGCTTAGCCCGAGGCAAAGAGCTCTGAATTGGAACACCCGTCCCCCGAGTACAAACCTCAGGTACTTCCTCGACTGGGGATGTATGGGGACATGAAAGTAGGCATCCTGAAGGTCCAGCGAGACCATCCAATCTCCTGGTCTTAATGCTCCTAGAACAGACTGGGACGTCTCCATCGTGAACTTCTCCTTCACCACGAAGCGGTTCAGTCTGCTAACATCTAGGACTGGTCTCCATCCTCCTGACTGCTTCGGAACTAGGAACAGTCGGTTGTAGAATCCTGGGGAGTCCAGCTCCAGGACTTGCTCCACAGCTCTTTTCTCGAGCATTTGCACTAATAGCTCGAAAAGGATCTGTTGCTTCTCTTGATGGTAGGAGGGCGAAAGATCCCTGGGCAACGTGCACAGAGGTGGCGTGTCGAGAAAGGGGATCTTGTATCCTCTCTCGATAACTTGAGGGACCAGGTGTCCGCCCCTCTTGCTCTCCAGGCTCGCAAACGAAAAGAAGCCTGGCTCCTACAGGTGTCTGGAGGCGCTGTAAGTCACTTCTTGCCCTAGGTTTAGGCGGGCTCCGCCTCTGGAAAGACCTCTTCCTCGGGAGACGATCTCGAGGAGAAGAAGCTCCTCCACGAAAGGGCTTCTGCTTCCTGGAGGTCTGACCCGACAACGACGTCAAAGGGACTGCCGGGCGTCTTGACGAGTGGGCCAAGAGGTCTTGAGTGGCCTTCTCCTTCAAGCTGGCGGCTAGTTCCTTGATCAAGGACTGGGGGAAGAGATGGCTCGACAACGGGGAGAACAGTAATTCTGCCCTCTCCGACGGAGAAACTGACTTTGCTGTAAAGTTACAGTACAAGGCCCTCTTCTTCAAGAGGCCCGTACAAAAGTGGGAAGCCAGTTCCTCCGAGCCATCCCTGACGGCCTTGTCCATGCAGTTCAACACACTGGACAGCTCCCCAGGCTGATCGAGTTGGGACTTCTAATCTTGACGTCTAGAGCCCCCAGACACCAGTCCAGGAAATTGAAGACCTCCATGGTTCGAAACAGTCCCTTCAAATGGTGATCCATCTCCGACATAGTCCACGACACTTTGGCTGCAGACAGGAGGGACCTTCTAGGCGCGTCGACCAAGCTAGCGAAGTCTCCCTGGGACGACGAAGGAACTCTTGAGCCGACGTCCTCTCCGGTCTCATACCACATACCTGCCTTGCCGCTCAGCTTGGACGGAGGCAGGGCAAAAGAAGTCTTGCCTTGGGTCTTCCTTTCCTCCATCCAGGTGTTAACCTTCTTGAAGGCCTTCTTTGTCGCCAGAGACGAAGTCATCTTAACAAACCGCGCTCTCCTCGCCTTGGACGGCTAACTGCGAAGGAGGAGAGAGAGGGGCCGAGGGTTTGAACTTGTCGCTAAACAAGTCCTTGAGAAGACGGCTAACACCTGGTAGTCCGAGAGACGAGGAAGCAGGAGGCTGCTCAAGGTCTGCAGGCTCCAACTCACAAGAGACTTCTCCTCTTCAATGGGAGAAACAACCAAGAGTCTCAGCGCAGAAGACCTTGGGAGAACAGGACAGCTGCCTGGCGGGCGCTGAAGGCGTCCACGACATCCAGATGGGATCAGGTGATGGTGAAGACGAAAGAGGCGCAGGAGAGGGGGACTTGGACCTCTTGACAGGCAGCCTCAGTCTTTGATTGCTCTCCTCTCAGCAAGGAGAGAAGCCAACTGACGCTGCATGTCCAGCAGAACCTCTTGGATGGAGAGTCTCATTTCGGGGGAAGAGCTGATCCGTCCTGATGCCTTCTTCCTCCTCACCGAGCTAAAACAGCTTCTCCCTGGAGGACTTCCTCCTCTGAAGACCTCCTCTGTGGCGGGAAAGCTCGAAACACCTATCACGCCTCCAACTTGCGGGGAGGCTGGAGGACAAGAAGCAGTCCTTCAGGATACATGCATAAGCACTCCATCACGTCAGATCGGTGGAAGCCACCTTCCAGCTCTGCATCCGGCAAAGTCTCACAACACTAGGGGAACACTACACTTAACTGCACTTTGAAGAGAATTATTTATCACGGATGGTGTTCAAACCAAAGGCCATACCCCCGCAGACACACCTCATGCATACCACAGGGTGTGAGGATAGGTTATCAGGAGTGGAAAATTAATACCCTGACTTTACTAGCACTCCTGGAGCCTCTGATCCTATCACTCATTCACCTTCCACATCAACAAACTCACACTCTTGCAGCGATCATTTGCAAACCTGCCCCCTACAGCATGCAGAACTAGAGCCTCACACCTTACACTCATTCAGACATCATAGCAAACTAGATCCAATCAAAAGCAATCAAAAGCAAATCAAAAACAGTCCACAGAAGCGTATGCCAATCCAAAATCCAAAGTCAAAACCAAAAGTCAAATAGAATACTTAAGTGGAAAATAACGAGTTCATTTAAATCCAAAGACGGAGGTACTGAAAACAGATGTTGACAGTACCGGCGACAGAGAAAATCTTAATAGAAAATGGGAATGGTTCCTGACACCCTCCTCCCAGCGGCGGGAATGGGTACTAACCAACTGGCCCCACTGCGTGTGCCACGAGTTTTTGAAATTCTGTCGGACTTCGGAGAATACAGCTATATATATATCTGACAGGTAAGTCTCATGAACAAAATTATAATTACTGTGTATGTTTTCCATTTCATATCCTTCTAACTTATTTACATCAATGGAAGAACAGTGTGATATTACCAGATGATGAACTTCCAGGTCATTTTGAAACATGGCCATATTTGTTCACAACCCAATTAATCATAAGTTGTCTTATTTCTGTATATGCAATCACAGTTGCACCAACCTCCTTTGTACTAGGTAGCAGAAAATCCTTACTGAGCATATCTCAGCTTTTAACTCCATACTGCCAGGTAGTATGTGAATGGAAAAAGCCTTACTGTAGTGCTATAGCACAGAAAATAGGAATGCAGTGCTGCATTTTGGGCTGTACAAAAGAATAGATTACTAAAGCATAGCATAAAATTATTGTGAGATGGCCTGGAAGAAAAGCTGAAATGAAAAACAGGTCAAAACTAACAACAGTCAGTTAAGCTTTGTGCCAGAAAGATCCACAACTACAGGAAAAGTACCATGCAAAGACGAAGCAATTACACCACATATTTGTGGAAAATTAAAGGCATTCTACAGAGTACCAGGCTGAAAAATGCAATGGTCATTACAAAAGCAGAATACCAGAAACTCTCAAGTTGTGAAGTTATGCTATGCTACCATAACATTAAATCTAGGGCAAAGACACTGGCAGGATTATTAGCTGTATTTAAGAATTTTAGCATCAATCAAGGATCAGTACTGAGCCCTTTGTGTTTTATCACAGATGTGGAAGAAGCTCCAAAGAAGTGCAGAAAAGGCAGTTCCTAGGAGCTGCTTTATGCAATGTCCTAGTGTTACCAGCATAATCTGACAATTAGGGTGGTGGAGATGTTTAAAAGTGGAATGGAGAGGTGAGGACTGAAAATCAACATAAGTAATATGCCATATTATTATGTAATCAGCAATTTACCTAAGTATACAAACCAGAGCCTTTTATAAAAGAGTATCCTGCAGTGCAAGCTGGAAATGATTATTATACTTGTTAACAAGGGTGGTTAAGTGATGGTTACAGGGGTAGTGAGTGGGGAATACCCCTTACTCACTTTCACCAAGCACTTTTTCATTTGGCCTCACAAAAAAAAAAAAGCAGAGTGGCTGAGGTGACCACTCTAATAAAAGGCTCTGGTCTGAGTACCTAGGAAAAATACAAATTACTGTTCTTACATAAATACAAATCATTGCCTTTTTATATAGGGGACTCATTCCTTATGTGGGAGGCTGCCTCTGTCAACAGACTGGACGTTGAACAACCCATTCATATATGCCATGAGCCTGGCCACAAAAAAGTGAGCAAAGTCACTGACTCCCATAACCTACCATTAGGTCTGGCATTAGGATGCCAGAATGTTTGGGACTAGGGCCCAAGAGAGGGTATAAAGCTTCTGGAGTGAGGAAAGTACCGAAAACAAGGTAACATCCCCATACAAATATACCAGTCAGAAGACAACTATCTGGTAAAAACAGTGATGGCTTCAGGGTATAGCACTACCATTGCCCCCTCTCTTTGACAAAGGCAAGAGCAAGAGAACCATCTTTAAGATGAAACCATGCAGTTACCTAGTATGATCTACCAGGTACTTAGCCTTACTTGCTGCTCCATTAGGGTAGAAGAAAGGTAGAAAGGAGAGACCAGTCAATCTCCATTCATTACCTTAAGCTAAGTACAGTACTGAGAAGAGAATACTTTTCTGCCTGAAAAGAGCTGGGTGCCTACACAACTTGCTCAGCAGCCACCACAGATCCAAAAAAGGTGTCTAGAGACTGGTGGGCAATGTACCTCAAGTCGAATAAGGTGAAAGTTGTTTCCATTTCCAGACAACCCTCATTAGCTACAAAACCAAAAAAGTTCCTCGGAAAGGCCAAAGCCCCTAACATCTTGAATTATCATATGGCCTAAATGACTAAATCCTCACTAGAGGAGTTTTATGCTGGTTTGAGAACCTCACAAAGCCAAGAAAAAGGGGTGTTCCTGGACACCTGGATTAAGAGGTCATGTTCTTTTCAATTAGTGCGCAATGGCTCACACAAGGCACAAAAGAATTATTAAGTCTTGTGACAAACTATGTGCTTGCCAAAGGCATATCCGATGCAGGTGCATTTATGTTGACACTGGATATTTCCACACTTAGATACAGCGGGTATCTGACACATTCATTTGTGCCTTCTGATCATGTGACAGATTGATGGAAGCGTTGTGATCCTTCAAACATTGAACCGGTGTTGTCACGTTTCCGGGGAGGGGTTATTAAGTGAGTGCGTATGTGTGCGCACTCTCTAATGGTATATTATGAGAGGAACATACAATGGCTATGGACTTGGATTTGTGGCTGGGTGTGATTCGCTCTTTGAGCAGTGTTAGTGAATAAGAACAGCCACTGTGAGAAGCATTTATTTGCAGCCATAGGAAGTGAGTAAGATAACTCATTAACATTTATATCATTTCCAGACATTATGTGGAAATACCCAGTTTGTGTCGCAGTGAAACTCCTGTTTCTCCATTATGCATTTTCCCGTTCTGTTCTCCATTGTGCATTTTTCCGTTTTGAACGTTGTTTTCTTTAAACACTATTTCAGGTTCTAATATATGATATGTTTCTTTTATCAGGAATTCTGGGTTCATCCTGTGAGGACAAATATTTTGGAAGTGGTGTTCTTTTAACATACTCTACGACAGTTATTTTGGTCTAGAATAATTATGACCTGTTTATTTTATTTGATGACTGGGGTGTTAGTCACTAGTATTGGTTGGTCTAGAATCATCAATTCGATTGATTGTGAATCAAAATTTCCTCTAGTTATGATTTCCATTTATATGGGGTGTGAGTCATGACCGCAGCTTTAGCTGAAATGCTTTCGTTAAATTTGCAAATAAAATCTAGTTTTGTATCTCGGTGCTTAATTCCAGTAGGCCTTTGTTTGAGGATAGATTCAGTGAGAGGAGTTGGCGAGAGAGAATGAATGTGCTGACCCAGTGCTGGTCATTGCTACCAGAGAATTTTAGGGATGTACGATGATGTGATGCTGTTCTTAAAACCGGTGAAGTAAAAGATTATGACCCTAATTGACCTTCTGTAGGGTCATAACTCATAACACATCTTAAGTCAACACCAACAAAGTCTCAGAGAGAGGTGATTGAAAAACTCTCAAACCTCCAAAACTGACATGTTCATCCAACACCTAAAACAAATGAGCTGTTCAGGTGTGCACCCCAACCCTCTAATGCATCTGACAACAGGAGCATTTCTGGAGGGGGAGACCCAAAATAAGCCTCTACCAGAAGGTCCCAGTTGTTCAGTCACCTTGTGAGAGCCTCTCTGATCTCTCTGCTCAGGGGCACAAACCGAAAGGGATTGCTTTGCGCCAACCAGCGCTGCTTCAGTTGCCGCTGAAGCAAACATACCGTATTTGGAAATGCCCATACCAAACAAGCTTCTCCAACAACAAAAGACAGACCAGCCAAAACAGGAACAGCTGCTCCTGTTGAGCTTGCCCACACATAGAAAGAAACTCTAGCTGCTGCAATATCTTTAAGCATACCCAGATACTTTGCCTGCAGCCTGGGGATGATCTAGGATTTCTCCACATTTATCATGAACTGCGGTTTGTGACAAAAGAGGTGGTGGGCTCTGTTCTGAAGCCAGAACAAACTAGTTGATCTGGTAATGCAACAAGCACATACCTTGCAATTGGGCCTGAGATGAAACCAAGGTGAATACATGGGTGAACACCTGGGAGACTGTTTCCAGTCCAAAGCACAAAACTTTGAACTGGTAGACAGTCCCATTGCTAAGTAGATGTACTTCTGAGAGTTCTGATTGAGAGGTGCTCGAAAGTACATGCCCTCCAGATCTGTCCAAAGCATGAACATGCCCTCTCTGATGGAACCTAACACTGAATATGTCATCTCAATCCTGAAGAAAGTCTGAAAGATACTCACTCAAAGAGGATAAGTTGAAGGCCAGTTTCCAGCCACCAGTTGCCTTCCCCACCACAAAGAGGCAACTGTTAAATCCTGGAGACTGGTCCTATACAAATCCTAAAGCACCTTTCTCCATCACCTCCTTCACCTCCATCGACAGGACTAAAGATTTTGGAGAGTCCAAAACATACATCTGGAATAATACTGGTTAGAGTAATGGGTGGCCAGCAATCCTTGAAGGGAATCTAGTAGCTGTTCTGAAGAACTGCAACTACCCTCGGTTCTGCCAATGTCTACCACATTCCCCAATGGCTTGAAAGGCATCCCCCTACTAGTGGCAGCTGAAGAGGAGGATTGCCAGCCTCAGCATCATCCTCCTTTCTTCTACCCTTTCCTGGCTATCTCTGGAAGAGGAGGATGAAAGGGCTGGGAAGGCTCCCCACCCTTTCTCAAAGAAGAGACTCGGCTACCAATATGGGTTGAAGAGGAACAGCCTTCATCACCAACCCAAACCTAAAAGCTTGGCTACACCTGACGGTTAGGTTGCAATTACCCTCAAAACCATGGATTGTTTGAAGGAAACTGGTATATCAGAGAATTCTGGACTCCAATCTTCACTCTCCTGAAGAATAAGACTACTCTCCAACAAAATTTACCTTGAAAACAAAGGACATTCACCCACAGATTGGCATTCTGGTGTGAGAGAAAAGTCAGCACCTTCCCACCTGACACCAGCAACCTCCTAAGTTTTTCCCTCTCACCCTGGGATGAGACAAACGAATCCATAAGCTGAAAGGTGGATGATGGCGGGATACTTGGTTTAACAGAAGCTCGTGTACTACATTAACCAAGCTTCACTGTCATTCACCTGGATGTTTGCCTTTATCTAAAGCTGCTAACTCCCTTGCTTTAATGCCCTTTTCTTGGCCTATTCACAAATAAGGACTACAATTTTCACAACTTGATGGGGTGGAAACCGTAAGCACACAAAAAGGCTTTCATGCACAAGCTGGTTCCCCAGGTCAGCCATGCATTTGTGAGTTTCTGATGTTTCAGCCCCTTGCTTCCTTTGTGATCTTGTTCCCCTTACCCTATTTATACTTAAAAATGTTTTCACTTACTTTCTCTTCTCCTTTTAATTATATTTAATTTTGTTTTTAGAAATTATCATTCTTTCTCCTTTTCCTAACCTAAGAGATGCTAGGGGGATGCCAATTAAGGATGACAGCATTATTATGCATTTGCAACTTCAGTAATGGAACCAATATTTTCTTGCTCATTTTTTAACTTATCACCTAATGTTATACATGGTTGTAATGGCCTTGTGTCACAGATTAATGATCAAAAGTAAAATATAAAATACTTTTAAAAACTTGTATTTAAAATGAATATTTTTTGGAAAGACAACATTTTTTCAAAAGCCACTTTTTAGTTTTGGAATGCTTCATGCAGTATTTTCTGGGACGATTTCAAATTTGTTCTTACTCCTTAGCTATTCAGGAAACACCTATAAAAGTACAAAAAATATACAACAGTTATTAATTGGCTGAATGGGTGTATATGTGTGTGTATGTTAACTGTCCTATGCATACTAACTTTAAAACCAATATTACTGTTGTCACTGTCATTGTAATTATTTATCTCGATATCACTATTTGATGAAAATGAATAAGCATCATCATCAAAAGCCATTATCCCCAAAATTCACAAAATAGACAAAGATTTATAAAAATCTTTGACAGTTGCTCAACTTCAGGATACAAAAGCCTCCCTGGTCCCACCCTCTGGGCTGACGGAAGGTTTACAATTTTGCTATTTTTATACCTATGATTAAGAGAAATCTGGCATCTTTTATGTTCAATAGTGAGCTGAATGGCTGGTGAGACTGTTGATGTCACTCAAACAGAGCTAAGGGGAGGGACTAAATTTACCACGATATTTGAAAATAAAGCGTCAATAATATCGACGTCGTCCTTACGCAGCATATAAAGCGTCAATTTTAGCGACGTGCCACATCTTGCGGGTTAATCCTTTAATTTTTTAAATATATATAATTCTACATAAAGCTCTACTTCTGCACTATCAGACTATTACTGTAAACTGAGCAAATTAATTTTTGAACAAAACAATTTTGCCATTTTATGACCAAATAAAAATCTTATGTGTGAGATAATCTCCACATTTTATAGGTTTTTAACCCTTACTAGACAGGCATGATCATGTGAGGCATAATACTGGCTCTAGAATTCGATCTGGAGTCCCTCAGATGAGATTCAATACTTCGCGCCATACAGTTTCAAAGAAATTTTGCAGGAATAATGCTCAAATCACTTCACTGGGCCATAAATGACTTATGACAACTCTTACAGAACACTAGCACCTCAGTACAAGATAGAGGGAGATCAGTGTGACTTGAGATTTTATGGGAGAAAGTAATACCCTCCCCATCCCAGGATGTCTTTTATATATTTGCTGATAATTATCCAGGGATTGCTGTTGGTTTTGGGTCTTATATTTTGCGATAGTATGTCAGCTATAATTGTAATTTTGCAAACTAAAACACAAAGACATATTGGAAAAAGCATGTATAACTCACTAAAAGTTACTGCATCTCCCATCTCATCTCAGAAATATTTTACCATAAATATACTCAGACTTTGTTATTGATTTTAATTCTTATCTGTTATGATACTGTGTGAGCTGTAAATAATTTTATAAAATAAAATTACTGGGCAAAATAAGCATATTTTTACGAGTGTCTTGAAAAAGAGGCCTCGCACAGAGTTGGAAATATTCACTTTCAACTTCCCGTGAAGGGTACAGAAAATTTTTAATTTATTTTTCTTATAACATATGCATTTGCATATCTTCCTCTCTACATTGATGTTTTTTCTTAAACTGGCCAAAATTAAAGTTTGTCCAGTCTAGGGTGGTCTTAATATATATTTTAGCCCAGCCTGTAGGGATAATAACTTCTGAATTTTTCATAATTTTTACTCTTGAAGATTTTATAAAAATTCGAGACATGCAGTACTAACTACAGTACAGGCCGTTCTGACAGCATGATGATAAACAAAAATCGCCGATAACCAAAAATTGCCAATTTTAGGTCATCGGTACCTTTCTTAGATATGTATTGGCGCCAAAGTGTGGATGACGAGTCAAAATTAAGTCTAGGTGGTCATCTTTGAGTAAATATTGGCAGGTTTGAAGTAAATTTTGTCCTTAAGGTAACATATTCCTGACAGTGGGGCAATGAAGGCAGTAGTGGCTCAGTGGGAAGGGAAAAAAAAATAAATAAAAAAATAAAAACACACACACACAGTAGTAAGAATACTTATCAATACCTTTATTCATGAAGAGGAGTTTCTCTTCTTCTAAGTTTGGCAAATTTGAATTTAGCCCAGTATTTGCATCCTGTAAATCTGGTTCAACGTTTTCCTGGCCCCTGCAAGGCTTCTTCTCTTTCATTTTTATCAATTGCTCTTGCTTAACAACCTGAAAGAAACAATAAATCAGTAAAGAAACACAATTACACATCAACATATTAGAGCTTATGGACTATTTTTATAACGAATAAGAGACTGCTTGGTAAATTATAAGATAGCAGTTTATCATAATACGCACACATACACAGAATGGCTACATATGAAACATTATACACTCAACCAGGCTTACCAAATTTATTTGCTTATCTAATAATTCATTAATATATCTTATAATTAACAATCACTTACTATTTCAATGAATACTGCTCAGCAAACCACAGGCATAGACAGCAACATGAACTGACATAAACAACTGAAGCAAGAAACACTTGTTTGCCAATGTTAGTTACTGTTAGTTAGTTATAAATGATTTGTTTAACCAGACCTCTGAACTCTTTTAGGGTTCTTCTCGGGCTGGGATGTTAGTTACTGTAACTAATGCACGTTTGAGTTGCATTACAGTTGTCGACTGGTTAAAAACTTATCAATGATGACTTCCATAAGTAAAAATAAAATTAATTTTTATTCACCCTTCAAGCAATGAAGAAAAAGGTCTCACAAAAGTACATTGTTAAACCTGCAGGTTGTAACTGTGAATGAAGAAATGAATAAAGGGCAGGCTGCTAAAACATTTTGGACAGGAGAAAACAACAATGGATAGTCTCTTGTTTGTCATTTTTTCATAAGCTGTTTCAACAGATATCTTTCACATTCAAAACTGATCCCTGATACCCTTTATCTGTTGAGAGCAACCAGATTCACTAAACAACAGCACCAATGTGCAGTAAATGTGCCTTGCTGTCAAACTTATCACTTCCAGAGGTCCCTAATTTCTCACACTGTTGGACTGTGTAACAGCCTCCCAGAGGAAGTCGTGCAACTGGAACTTTAGAAGTTCAAGCGAAGATGCAACGCATTACTACCCTGATACTACTCTCTTTGCATTTTAATATTTTTATCTATTTATTAATTTACTTTTCTTTTCTAATAAGTGAGATCTCTTCCTTTTGTATTTCCCTTTACCTCCTCTTACGTCTTCCTAATGGACACCATATTCTTTGGAAGCTTGAATTGCAAGCCAATGCCCCTATGGGCATCGTCTGGATAATAATATAATAATAATAATAATAATAATAATAATAATAATAACAATAGTTTGTATAGATAAAGATAAGATGCATTTTTAAACCATGCTTTATCAATTTACAAAAACTATATCTCCAAATTGTGCTTCATCTAGCAATGGATAGTAATGAGGTCACTAAAACTCAATCAGCTGAATCCAAAAATGTAAAAATTACCAGAATGCAAATGGCTTAAAAGCACACCACTTAACACATCATAAAATGTCACTTTCTTTATTGCTTTTTATTGGCCAATATGGATAGCCTACATCATCAGTTTAATAGCGTATGGTACATGGGGGTGTACAAGAACTCATGTTTTTTTCAAGCTTTCTTGCTACTGGGGGAAATGTATACGGGATTGTGATTTTTTATTTTTAATGGCTGATAAGCACGAGCATAATAAACATATCATTTGCAGATTGGCAACATCCGAAAAGTATCATTACACTCGGTAACAAAGAGGGTTTTCCCCTCTATGTATAGTCTTGTGTGATCAATGGCTTGTTTGAATTGTTTGTGGGTATTTGTGATATGCCATGCATTACCCCGAGCATGTACTTTTGTTGCAGAACCAGCACCATAATAGGTGCTGTTAGTTGTGTGTGTGTGTGTGTGTGTGCTGCTGGGTATTATTTGTATGGCTCCACTTCATCCTATGAGGGTGAGAAAGTGTTGACCCTTCAACAGAAACTAGAAATCGAGAGAATTGAAGCAAACTGGTCTATGGCACATATTATGAATGAGTACGACATGGCACGGTCAGCCTTACATAAAATCAAGACTTCCCGGGACAAGTTAAAGAAGTACGCAACAGACTTTGGGAAGAAGACATCCAGGAGTCAGGCCTGCAAGGTCATGGAAAAAGGCTGACCAGACGACATTGAACAGTCGACCTTGACCTGGTTTTGTCAGCAAATGGCGGCTGGCAAGCGCATTGGTGGTGCCGAGTTGAAGAATGCAGTTATGAAGTTTGCAGGCACGCATGGGGTTACAGACTTAAGGCATCCAAAGGTTGGCGGTTTTGATTTAAGATTCAACATGGGCTTTCTAGTAAGAAGATTCTGGCAAAGCTTAGGATGCTTCCGAGGAGGAAACAAAAATTCCCTTTGTTGATGTGCCGGGTTCATCCAGTGAGGAATCTGATGTCTATTTGCTGCCTCTCAATGACCAGGACCCTCTACACATCCAGGTGGTACAGGACCTCGACAGTGTTATGAAGAGGACTTGTAAACCTCCTTGCAAGTTTTTAAAAGGCTGGCCAATATATGCAGTTTTGGGACTGCACAAAGGTAAGTGAGAGAGAAAAAGTTGTCTTATTACAGCATTTACATTTAAACAAAATAGGAAAAAGTGATACAGGCAGTCCCCGGTTAAAGGCGGGCTCGGTTAATGGCGATCCGGTTTTATGGGGCTTGTCTAGTGACGAAAATCAATCATTTTTGGCGCCGAAAATCGCTGATTTCCACTTATCAGTGCCGATAATTTGGTATCGCAGACTTTGTTATCATCACACCCCCAGAATGGAACCACCACCGATAACTGAGGACTGCCTGTACAGTACTTGTTATCCATTAGTGTACCCTATCGTACTGTATGTTGCATGAGAAAAAAGGGTTTGGTTTTTTTTTAAAAGCATATTTATACAGTATATTTTGTTAATAATATTTGAAAGTAAGGAAGATAATTGCTTTTTGTATCAAGTTTTCAGTTTAAAGTCTGATGGATGTTCATACGCATATTTAGTGTTTATGGTTATGCTGTGTTGACAATGTAGGGGGAAGAAGGGTGCAGATTTTTTTACTTGCCCTAATCCAAAAGTTGGCTCTATTAATCCAGATAATCAAGAGATGACTGTATCTGTCTAAAAGGGCTGATATTACCTAGGGTTCTGCACCATGTTTCCATCACTGGTAAGACAAGCAACAACTTGTTCATGGTAACAGAGGAAGGGGATTGCCAACCTAAGCGATTCCCTCCCTCCTCCTCCTTTCCGCTCTTCCTGATCATCACTATGGGAGGAGGATGTAAGGTTTTGGAAGACTCACCTCCCTTCTTAGAGGAAGAAGACTGGGCTACTTGTCTGGGTTAATGAGGAGAAGGATTTCTCACAACCATACACTGAGGGCTTAGCCATACCCGAGGGTTTGGCTACTGTTACCTCTGGCCCCCCACACAGATTTGAAGGGCACCACAAAGAGGATAAGAATGTCCCAAGGTTCTGTTATTCCCCTTTCCACTGCCACTTCCATATTACTGTTTGGAAAAAGTAATAAAAAACCAAATACTGAGCTATTCCTGAGCAAGAAACTATTCTCATGGGAAACCTTTTGGGAGAAGGACGTAACCATGTCCCTCCTTCTCAGAACCAGATTAGCCCAAAGGTTGTAACACTGGTGTGCAAGGAAGGTCAAAGCCTTTTCTCCCAGCAAAGTAACCTCTTAAACTTTGCCCTGTCAACCTATGATGAGACACCTGTCACAAAAAAATCTGCTAACAAGTTCAACCAAAGGCAAGCCATGTGGTAGCCTGGAAATGCCATGGCAACAGACTCCATGACACCGATCTAAGAGGGTGTTTGTTCATCAGCCCCCAGATTGACAAGTTCTGTGTGCTATGGAGTGTAGTATTCCCTGGGGCATGTAAGTGATCAAAGGAAGGGGTTTGCTTGATCTGCTGGACCCAAGGAACTCCCTGTCCTGCAGATCTGTGTTCACTTAGTCCAAGACACCACAAGCAAGCTGGGACCACGGCAACCTGACGAACATTCTTGCTTAAGGAGTACATATGAGGGTGAGTTTGACTGAAGAGACTGTGGCCAAGAGTGGAGCCAAGGAGGACTACCTGAGATTATCACACTTACAAATGAACAAAATACTCTCTCAAAAGTGCTGCTCCAGCACAGTCTTGTGATGCTCTGTTGGAATAGGACTGTCAAGACTCATAAGATCCCCAAAGGGCATGAAATGGCTTCTCTCCCATGAGAGAGAAAGCTGTACCTTGCTTCTGGTTCCTGGCTTGTTCCCATGAGACACACCATGTGACCCAACAGTCACCATTTGGATCCAGAATCTGTCAGCCAAGCACATTCCCTATACTGGAGTCCAAGGTTGGAACTGGAATTATCATCATTGAAGCAGCAACCAGGGGATCCACCACTGGGAGGATTCTCCTTCACAGGAACCAAGGATGTAGCATCAGACACAGTAACAGAAGAAGCAGCAGTAGCAGGAAAGGCGAAAACTCCTCAGCAGCCAAGTTGTCCATGAAGTCTGCAAAAGAAAGACTACCAAGGATGTTCAGGGTAGGCCATATTTTTCACAGGCACTTCAATGATGATTTTTTCCAAATACCTGGTACATCAAAGTCGACTATCGGGGTGCTGGAACTGATGTGCGACTAGGTGGGCATCAGCCTTAGCATCAGTGTTCTCCCCCGAACAGATATGGCAAGATTTTTCCCCATCTCTCAAGCAATCCCCATTCCCGTGATGGGCAAGTCCTCTGAGGAAGCAGTGGGATAGCAATGGAGGAAGGAGAGAGGAAAGGACCAGAGATACTCAGTGAGGTCACCAGATGTATAGACCTTTTGTCCTTACTCCTTTTCCTACTAAACTTCTCCCACTGAGGAGAATCCCAACCAGCAAATGAGAGCTGGAACGGCCATTTTTTCAAACAAGCTCGTTAACTACCAACGTTACGGGGGGAAACCCCGCCCACTCGTCAGTCTGCACTCCACTTTGCCTTTCAGTCTAGGTACCACAATGAGGGGTGGCTGAGGTGGGATGTAAATAAAAAGAACTTCAGGTTTGCAACATCAGGTTTGTATGTAAGGAAAAACACAAATTGCTTTAAAAAATTTGCTATTTGTTCCTACACAAATACAAATCGACAGATTCTGAGTCTTAGTTACGAATTCTGGAAACAACTTGAGCATAACAGATCCCCATCCCCTCAAGTGCCTAGCACTGAAGGTCATGAAGCTCACCTAGTCTCTTCGCTGATGCCAGGGCAAGCAAGGAAAACAGTCTTGGAGTTAGATCTCTGTCTGATGACTCTCTTAACAGCTCGTATGGCGCAAGAGCTAGGCTCCTTAGGATGACAGTCGCGTCCCACTCAGAGGCCTAAGCTCCCTGGGTGGGCAAGACTGTTCTAAACTTCTCAGAAGCATAAAAATCTCTCACAAAGGTGAGAGATCCATTCCTTCAACCAATGGACTTGGCCAAGGGCAGCTCTAAAGCCCTTAATGACCAAAACAGAGAGAAGCTTCTCTTGGCAACAATGGGTGAGAAAGTCTAATACCTGCTGAAGAGAAGCTCTGACTGGAGAGATACCCTGCTGACTACACCAGCTACACAAGATAGTCCATTTCCCCTGCTACGCAGTTGCTGAGGATTCCATAGGTATCCAGACATCTCCTTCACTATGTGTCAAGAAACAACCCTCTTGTTTGCAGGAGATGCTTGATAGTCTCCAGGCATGAAGTCTCAGCACTTTCACCACCTGGTGATACCTCTCAACATACAGCTGGCACAGAAGGTTGAGCCACAGGGAATCTCTCTTGGGACCTCATACAACAGAACCAGAGGTTCTGGGAACCTCTTGCGATGTGGCCACTGGGAGCTACACAAGTCGATTTGTAATTCAGGGTGATCAGAACTCTGTTGATCATGTGACGAATCAGATAAAAAGGAGCAAAGGTGTAAGCCTCTAAAATGTCCCCGGGTGCTGGAAAGCATCCTTTATCACAACCCATGGTCCAGCACAATTGAGCAGAACACCAGTAACTTTCTGTTGTACCAGGTTACAAAGATATCATGGTTGGGACTCCCCAGAACTCGAAGAGTTTCTCTGCAATGTCTTGGTGTAGGGGCTTTATCCCTCTCACCAGGCTCTGGCAACTAAGCTTGTCTGCCACCAAATTCCACAGCCCTGGAATGTACCTGGCTGACAGCTCCACCAAGTGTGCTACTGCCCACTTGTGCACCTGCTTGAAATTCAAGCTTCCAAAGAATATGGTGCTCATTAGGAAGTAAGAGAAGGTAAAGGGAAATACAGAAGAAGAGACCTCACTTATTAAAAAGAATATTATTAATAAGTTAACAAACAGATAAAAATGTCTTAAAATGCAAGGAGAATAGCAATACGTTAGTAATGCATTGCACCTTCCCTTGAACTTTTGAAGTTCCAATCACACGACGTCCTCAGGGAGACTGTTCCACAATCCAATGGTGTGTTGTCCCTCATCAAAACCACAGTGCCCCATCACTCAGTCCCGAAACTCTTGCTGACCTAAAAATGTTGCCTTGAGTTCCATGACACTGATGTGGAG
This sequence comes from Macrobrachium rosenbergii, assembly GCF_040412425.1. Classification (NCBI taxonomy): domain Eukaryota; kingdom Metazoa; phylum Arthropoda; class Malacostraca; order Decapoda; family Palaemonidae; genus Macrobrachium; species Macrobrachium rosenbergii. Next base: position 3,188,877 of record NC_089781.1, read on the forward strand.
GTGTCTGTCATTCTGGTCCCACACACACCTGAAGCCAACAATTCTTCCAGGTGTGTGGCCATCCCTAGTAGATACATCCAAAGAGCAGAAGCACCTCGGGAGGGGGAGTGCCCAATGGCACCCCTAAAAAGAGGCTCCAATCATCTAACTAACAAGCTAGATCTCTCCTCATTTCCTCTGGCAGAGGAACAGGAGAGAAAGGAGGGTCACTCACTGGAGACCAATCCTTCATTCTCCACTAAAGGGAACGAAGGTGAAGCCACCCCTAAGGGCCCATCTTCTCCAGCAACGAAAAGTGACCCAGAATGACATGCCACTGCCGAGAGGTTTGTTCCTGTCAAGACAGGGACTTCTGCAATGCCTCTCTGAACCTGGCAATACAAGACTCCAGAGGGAAGACCCTCGCTGATGCTATGTCTATCAACATGCTCAGATACTTCATCCCATGCTTGGCACTGAGATCTGACTTCTTGAAGTTGATCACTATACCCAGTTCATGACAAAAGCTCAAGAAGCTGATCTCTGTCCTAGCACATCCCTAAAATCCACTGAAGGCAAGAAGTCGCCCTCTCTGATGGGTCAAGCCACAGTGCCACGTGAAGACCTGGAGGTCTTAGCCACTGCCTGGTGAACAAGTTTGTTGTTCTGAAGCCTGCCCACCGCAGCCTTTCCCTCCCTCTAGCAAAGACGGAGGAGGGTCTCAGAATCGGTGTGCTCCCCAGTGTCAAAGCCAACTCAGGACCAAAAAACCTAGAAATTTGAGATAATACAGTGTCTTGACACTGCCTCCAAACAATAAGTCTCTTTGATGGCTGCATTCTCCTTGGTGCATGTGAGCCCAAAGAATAAGTGATCTTGGCCAGTGACAGGACCCCAAGATTGACCTACGAGACTGACTGGAATGCTGCCATGGCAGTCGATTCCCATGCCACTGCCTACACTTGCGAGAGGGAGATTCCCTCTGCACAGAGATACTCTAGTGACAGACTGGGACACAGATGAGTCTGGTCCAGGCCAACCTGCTTAGTCGGCAATGGGCTCTCCCAGAGAACATGATATTTCCTCTGGCAAGCTAGAGGCAGAGGAAATACCTTGTATGAACAACTGGACCAGGGACACTTCTCTTGCCAGAACTAAGTGAATTCTCCAGAAAGACTCCATGGTGGGAGAAGAGTGCAGGAAAAGCCAAGGTCTCTTCCTAGAGACCATTAAAATGACGTATTCTAGAGATCAACAAAAAGCCTCTGCAATTCGTGGTTGTCCATGTCCTGGGACATAGGATCCTCAGGTCCCTCCAGGACCCTGTCCTCCAGAAGCGCTCCCTCCGCAGGAGAGGGACACTCACCAGAGCCCGCTGGCCATCTCTTGATCACTTGAGCTGTGTCCTGTCCAGTCCGAGGACCAAACCAGGAACATAGGCTTCTGTGTATGGGCCTGGGTGGGAGCAAGCACTGCCCTGGTGCCAAGCTCCAGACCTGTCTGGCTTCTGGAATAAAACTCCAAGGAGGAAGAGGGAACCATTAAGGGACTGAGAGCACTCTTGCCCAGCCTGTCGAAGACTGTAGCCCCAGCTGGTGAGTGAGTCTGCAGAAGGTCATCAACCCGCGATGACCACATCGGCAGAATCAGGGAGAGTGGTCCTACTTATGCAAACATGGGCAGGGGCTGTCCCACGAGCGTGCTCCAGTCTTCTTAGAAGCCAAGGCTTCTACAAGAGAAGACGACTAAGCAGGGGACTCCCTCTTGCCTTGCCCAAGTGACCGGACCACTGTCCAGGGACCCCTGGGTCACTCTCTTGAAGAGCAGGAAGGGGATAAGGGAGCACATGCATGCTCTCTGCTCACCATTTCTCACTGGGCTGTGCCAGGAGCTGGGATCAGGTTCATAGACCAAAGACCCTTGCCAAACCCGGTAGACAGGCTACCAGGGCTGGTACCAATACAGTGGGGGGTCTGGAGAACCCTGGGTAGCAGTTGCACCTGTGCACTTGGCAACGGGAGGAGTGGTACTCACAGTAGTGCTAGCGAGAAACTGTGGATGGTACCGATAGCCAAGGTAGGCAACTAACCAGGGCTGATACCAGTACCAATACACTGGGTGTCTGAAGAACCCTGGGTAGCAAATGCACCCATACACTCAGCAATGAGCAGCAGTACCGCTAGCGAAAGTTCAGGCCTGTCACTGGTAGCACGGGTAAGCAGGCTAACGGGGCTGGTACCAATGGCCTGAGTAGGCGGGCTACCTGGGCGAGTACTGTTACACCAGGGTTCTGTAGAACCCCGGGTAGCAGTTGCAACTGCGTGCTAGGCAACGGGTACAACGACACTCATGCTAGCAAGAGAACTGTCAGCCCTCTACAAAAAGAGGGCCAGCTGTTCGAAGCTCTACGAGAATTTCTCCAGGAAGATGAAGCAACCTTTCTCTTCCTCTGCTTGCAAGCCTTGGAAGAAGGGGTGGAGGCTGGAGGCAACAGCACTCGTTGACAATGACTTCTTTCTCCTCTCCTTGGGCTTCTTGCTCAGCAAGTCCTTCAATAACAGTGTGTAGAAGAGAATGTCACCCAGAGATGATGTATGCAAAAGCCCCAGGGATCATCACTAATGCTGCATGAGGGGTTACCAAGGAAGTAAGAGCAGTCCTGCAGCTAGCAGATAGCGTGACTGGTAAAGCGGTCACGAGGGCGGCTGAAAACAAAGTGGAGTACAGGCCAATAAGTGGGCAGTAGTTAATGTCGTTGTTTGAAAGTTAAACGGCCGCTCTAGCTCATGTTCGCAAGTTAAATCCCTACGTAAAAAACGAAGGTTTGTATTTGAGTAGGAACAAATAGCATTACTTTAAAAAATATTTCCCCCACACAGTATATCCAAACCAGTCTAAATAATATAATTCCAAATCAAATGCCCCACAATTTTCAAAAAGGAACTAACATCATCATCCTGTGTGTGCAGGCAGTTCCCTCATGGCCACACAAGGAGTCCACTAAATTCAAATCCATGTTTCAAGTTTCAGCCAACCCCAGCTGCACCAGGAAAGTATCCATGTGAAGGCAAGGATTTGTAGTCTTGTGGAATAAAAGTTAAGTAATTTTACAAAAACCTTTAAAATACTTACAGCTCTGATCCTTTTGGATGCATTTTCTCTGTATTTAGCACTGACTTTGTCATCAAGAACTGTGATCACTTTGAGAGTCTTGGTTCCATTGGTTAAATCTTCGACTTTTTGCACTATGTGACCCAAGCCCATCCTCTGAAAATACCTGCAAAAACCAATATATCTGAGAAGGACTGAAAGCACTGTGGAGAACATGGTATTAATCACTACCCAAAATAATAAAAATTTCCAAGACGATGAAGAACCACAGCAAACAGAATAAATACATTTGGACTAGCTTTTTCTAAGAGTATACCATTTAAAAACAAAATGCTTTTCTGTTATATAACTTCATGTTTAATGTTTACTAGTTTACAAGATTCTTCACTAGTATGATCCAGCAATTGTATCTTTTGTTAATTTAATTGTCTGCAAATTTTTTTAAAAGTATTTTTCCAGCTGTATTACCCTAATAGACTATCATCTGTCTTCTTTACATAATCATAATATTTGAATGTGTTACTTATTGACTATATGCAGATATTAACCATAAAAATACTGTAAAATAATAATTTCTATCAGAAAAAGTGATTTATGATAAACTGCAAACTGGAGCGAAACGAAAAGAAAAGCAAATGAACGGTAAATCATAACCAACAGTAATTACTGGGATACATCCTGAAGTAACCTCCTCTAACCTAACATATCTTGGGACAATGATTAATGGTTAATATCATAATTACAAAAATGACAAGGGCAGCACATTACACACATTTGCAACCTGATACATAATCTGTAATTAATATGATGGCATATGTAAAAAATAAAAAAGTTATCATTTCTGCACCATTAGTGACAATTCATACAAAAGAAAAGTGATTTATTTTCAGAAGTAATATTTGCTGAAATAGTCTTGAAAAAAGTTTCCTGGTTCTGAATGAAAGTAAAACAGTAATGAAATACAGACCACTCACTCCTTAACTAAAAATGAGCTACAGTATATACACAATATTATGGTGGTTAATCTTGTAACTCTATATCACAATTTTAACTTGTAACTGTTGATGCTGTACCCTAGATTAGGCTATGATGTATCCTTGCAACTACAATTGGCACAATGCATGTAGAGCCTAGCTTATGAGTGAATTATATAGGCTAAAAATTAACCTAAAAAGAGTACTGTAATATTTAAAGTTTCTGTGCTCTGTTAATAGCACTTCTTAAGTGTAGTACAAAAGAAATTTTTCTGCCTTTCATGCTGAATTCTTGAACATTATTTTTTTCATATAAAATCCAAAAATATGGGTTAACTTCATACCTACAATGTAAAATTCATTCATAAACCAGTTTACTAATTTATCATTATCTACTTTTACTTTGATACAAGTTCTCAATCTGGAGTTTTGTTTATCTTTGTTCTCAAGTCTCTTTAATATGCTTAATACAAAACACATACTAAAACCTATAAGGTTAGGTATGGTGGGGGTCCAGAGGGGGTGGGGCTCAGAGGTCAGGTAAGGACTAATGTCCTAGATTAGGTTAGGTGTGGTTGGGTTGAATTGCAATCTTATTACTTAGTTTAATTTACTGTGCCTTGTGTTAGGCTAGGTAGGAGAGGGGGGGGTCCATGGGCAGCAAAGCCCCTGGCTAGGTAAGGACCCAGCACCCTAGATTGGGTTAAGATGAAATACACCACTGCCTTGCACTTGTTTTATGTTTTACTCTCCCCAAGAACCCTGGTTTCCCACTAAGGTCCCCATTATTGTAGGATATTGGGTGGGGAGTTGTCCAGTCTCTTGAAAACTATTAATTTTCCACAAATGAAAATTAAAAATGTTCAGAACACAATAAAACTTAAGAAAAATTACATTTTTATAATAAAATAAAGTTTTATATATACTTACCAAGTAATTACATAGCTATCAGTTTCTATCAACCGGCAGCTAGAATTTTGAAGTTAGCAGTAGTGCTACTTTTGTTATGGCCAGGTGAGTGACCCCGCCCACTTTCAGGGTAAGAGAGGAACCAGCTTGGCAAACGAGCTCAATATGTTTATGCCTTCCTAACCATGCAAGAGGAGGAGGGGAGGGGGTTTTGATTATGTAATTACTTGTAAGTATTACATATATAAAACTTTATTTTATTAAAAAATGTCACTTTTATATACTCTACAGTACTTATCAAGTAATTACATAGCTGAATCCCACATTGTAGGAGGTGGGATGCATGGATTATCTATCCTAATACTGTACATTAAAATTGTAATGTAAAAGAAACAGAAGAATTGCTAGTATTGGTAAAAATGCTTGCTGGTTGCTTACCTGTTGAGAGAGCTGCTACAGGATAGCGCTCATCTCAACATATAGCAGCGTGGCGGTGTAGCCAGGTGTCGCCTACTACATTAGCAGGATTCTTTGTTGCAAAGGAGTCTGATTGCACACAAAGAATTAACAAAGTTGCCCCTGTCCTGGGCAAAGTACCAAAAAACAAAACCAGAGAATAAAAAACACAATCATCTATAGCCAAACACTGAAAAATACCATTACCTAACCATTAATAGACAAAAAACTGGTGAGCACTCCAAATACAAAGTACCTCCAGGCTCCCCTACAACTTGATACCATGAATCAAGGCGAGAAAATAGGAAGGATGCAGGAAGACTTCCTACACTCCTTTTCCCAACACCATACCAGCAACCATAATAGGACCCAAGGTACTGCAATTTTCATAGACAGTTTCAATTTCATGCAAATAATGAGCTGCAAACACCAATTTGCATTTCCAAAACGTTGTTTGTATAATAGAGGTAATAGACAAATTACGCCTAAAAGTCAGGGACGTGGCAGCCCCCACTCACTTCATGTGCTTTAACTTTCACTACAGGTAGCATATTCTCCTCAATTTGAGAGTGCGTCTCTAGAATAACATCCTTCATAAAAAAATGCCAAGGCATTTTTTGAAAGAGGACGAGAAGGATTCTTTACTGAGCACCAAAGGTTGCTCGAAGGCCCATGGATCTTTTCTGTTCTAAGTAAATAGTATATCAACGCCCTTACAAGGCAAAGAGTTTTCTGTACGTCCTCTGGACCTAGAATATCTACTAAACTTTTAATAATGTATGAGCGAGGCCAGGTATTGGAAGGGGTCTCATTCTTAGCTAAGAATCCTAGGGTGAATGAGCAAATTGTGTTACCCTGAGAGAATCCAATCTTTTTATCAAAAGCATATAGCTCACTTACCCACTTGGCAGTTGCTAACATTACTAGGAACAGAGTCTTCCTAGTTAGGTCCCTCAAAAAGATAGATGGCAGGGGTTCAAAGCGTGGTTGTAACGGCCACTTCAGAGCTACGTCTAAATTCCAGGCTACTAGCTTATCTTCTTTCTGTTTGGTCGTGTCGAATGACTTGATGAGATCAGAAAGATCTTTATTAGTGGAGAGATCTAAACACCAATGTCTAAATACAGAACCCAACATTGCCCTGTAGCCTTTAATGGTTGAGGTAGACTGATTCCTGGAAGACTTTAAATAGAGCAGGAAATCACCTATCTCTGCTACAGATGTCTTAGAAGACAAGATGTTGTGTCTCCTGCACAAGTCACGGAACACTGTCCACTTGACTTGATAAACTTTGCTCGAGGAATGTCGTCTACAACGAGCAATAGCGTCTGCAACTGCCTTCAGAGCCAGGGTGGACAGTCCTTGATGGAACTGTCTGAAATGTGGTTGTTTGAGTAGTTTGGGTTTTTGAGGCAACAGCCTCAGAAAATCCGTGCGAAGCTCCAGCAAGTCCGGGAAGCATTCCTGTGCTGGCCAGAATGGGCTACTAGTCATCTTTACATTCCGATGATTTCAGAACTGGTTTGAATGGGGGAAAGACATAAAGGTCCATGTTCCACCAATCTAAAAGCATTGCATCCATTGCCCATGCCTGTGGATCTTGCGCTGGCGAAAAATACAGAGGGAAATGATGGTTCTTTGGGGTCGCAAACAGATCTAGAACTGGCCTTCCCCACAGTTTCCACAAATCTAGGCATACAAGAGGGTGCCAATTTTCCTTGAGAGAGCTTGTCTCTTGAATTCCACCAAACAAGATCCTCTTTTATTTCCTTCGTAATTGGAAAAACGAAAGAATCCGGGCATTTCTTTCTGTTCCAGCTGATTTTCAGAAAGAACTGTAAGTTTCTCATGTGCAGCCTTCCCAGGGACACGAACTGTTCCATAGATGAGTCCCCAACAGGGTCATCCAGCTGTTCACAGAACAAGATTGAGGGGTGAGAAATTTGTCTACCTTCTGGAGGCTCGAGTCTATCCTTTGGGGGAAGGGAAAAACCCAAAAAATCTGTGTTTATCCTTGTCCCCAAATAAGCTATCTCCTGAGAAGGAGTCAGTTGAGACTTTGGGAAGTTTATCAGGAGGCCCAAATCCTAGCTGAGAAGAAGGGTCTTGTGAAGGCCCTCCGCACATTTTTCCTTCAACTGGGAGCGAATAAGCCAATCATCGAGATACCGTGAAATGTTGACTCCCATCAAGTGTAACCATTTCACTATTGGGGATAGTACACGTGTGAATACCTGTGGGGCCGTCGACTGGCCGAAGCAAAGGACTCTTAAATGGTACACCTTATGCTGGAACACGAACCTTAAAAACCACCTTGAGTCATCAGCCTCGAGTCCTGATGAATTGGGACATGGAAGTAGGTGTCTTTCATGTTTATCGAGATCATCCAATCTTCCAGACAAATAGACGGAAGGACGGACTGGAACGTCTCCATTTTGAATTTTTTCTGCACATACAAGTTCAGGGCACTCACACCCAGAACTGGCCTCCAGCCCCCCGGGGCTCTGAGGACTACAAACAGCCGATTGTAGAACCCCGGAGAGGTGTCCTTGACTAGTTCGATTGCTTCTTCTTCGAGGAGTGCCGACACTTCTTGGGAGAGGGCTGAAAACCTCTCGGAGCCTGCCGAGTAGGCTGTCAATAAGATGGGCTTGTTGGTTAGGGGAGGTTTCTTTTGAAACAGGATCAAATAATCCTCTCTCAGGACTTATACAATCCAACTCTCTGCTCCTCTTGCTTCCCAAAGCTCCCAAAAGTGGAAGAGTCTTGACCCCATAGGTGTGCGGAGGACTAGATCCTCACCTAAGTGCAGATGGTTTATTAGAGGACTTCTTGATTACATGAGGGGTGAAACGGGTGTTTCAGCAAGGTCTGGGGAAACCTCTTTGTCTGTCTCTACCCCGAAAGGGCTGAGGTTGAAATGGGGAAACTGTCCTAGAGTTGAAGGCTGGAGACTCTCTAGGTTGCCTTGCTGATTATGCGAGAAGGTCCTGAGTGGACTTTTTCTGCAGATCAGAAGCAATCTGCAGCACAGTCACCTGAGGTAATAGGTGCTTCTTGTCAAGAGGAGAGAAGAGGAGTGCGGACTTCTGGGAAGGTGTAACTCCTTTCGTGATGTAGGAACACCAAAGCTCCCTTTTCTTAAGAATTCCCATCACAAATAGCGAGGATAATTCAAACAAACCGTCTCTGATACCTTTAACTAGGCATTAGATGACCCCCAAAAAATCCGGAGAGAAGTCTGGAATATGAGGGCAATCCTTTAATTTGCGGGCAAGAATTCCTACTGCCCAGTCGAGAAAGCTGAGAACTTCCAAGGCCTTAAACAAGTGTTTGATAAGGTGGTCCAATTCTGAGGATGAGAACAAAATCTTAGCTGAATTGAACGCCGACTGTATGGAGGAGTCAAGCTCCCTTGGATGGGGCCTCTGTGAAAATCTAGACAGAGGACAACTAAAAGAGGCTCTTCCCTGTTCCCTCTTGCTCGAGAGCCAGCTTTCCACTTCACGGAGAGCTTTCTTAGCTGAGGAGGTCAGCGCCATTTTAGGTAGCCACAAAGTTCTGATTGTCCATTAAGTACATAGAAGCCGGAGAAGCCGGAGTTGCAGGAGAGAAGAAGTCTGGAAAAGTCACCAGCAGAAATCTGTGTGTAGAGGCATACACCGAAGGAGGGGTAACAGGATCCACTTCTTTCTCCTCAGAAGAAGAAATTGGAGACAGTTCTGCAATGGGCTGGGGGCTGATGGTGCTTTCTGAATTAAACCCAGGATATTATCCAATTTGCATTGGATCGACTGAAATGATGGATCCATAATAGAGAGACCCTGTTGCGCTGCAGAAGACGAAGAAAAAGGCGTAACTGGGAGCGAAACTGCAACTGCCGGAGCAGGAGCAGGCAGCACAGAAGAAGACACGGGTGCTGCCAAATAAAAGGACGAAATCGGACACTCAGAAGTGGAAATAGACTTGGGCGCCAACAGAATATCTTGTGGCAAATGGTGAACTGGCACCAATGGGCACTTGGGAGCTGACGGGCATATGGGCACCAGCGGCCGCTCAGGAGCCAAAGGGCGCTCGGCTAAGGAGCACTCAGGAGACGATGGTCGCACAGAAGACGAAGGGTGCTTGGAAAGAGCCACACAACAAGGAGCAGCACGTTCAACTGGTAAAGCAAATTCTGACGCCAAGACAGCTTCTCAGAAGACAAAGAAGATTCAGGTAAAGCTGATTGTTCAGGAGCTACAGGAGCTGGGCACTTTTTCGGTGATTTTCGGTTATCGGCGCCTCTGTTAGGTATGTATCGGCGCCAATAAGTGGAAATCAGCGATTTTCAGCGCCGAAAATTGCCGATTTCCAAATCGCTGTTAACCGGGGACTGCCTGTATATGCCTAGGAAAATCCTCCAAAATTAAAGATGGCCAGTTAGACAAAGAGGAGTGCTTAGTAGGCTGAAATTGTCCCACTAACTCTGGACGATCCTGGGAGAAACTTTCCGGACTGTCCCAAAAGCCACAGGAAGGTAGATGTTCTGGAGAAGTATTTTTAACCTTCTTAACAGGAACTGCAAGAGGCTGAGAAACACCTGGGGCACACCTCTTCAGAGGGCAAGATTCACCTTGAAAATGCCATTGGCACCTAATACTGGAGTCACTGCTGGAAACCCTAGATGAAAGACGATCCACTTCCATAGAGACGCCTTTCCAGCATCGCTCTGTCGTAACCTGGGACTTGGCAACAGGTACGACTGAGGGGGGTAACTGCCTGTGGGCAGATCCCACCGACCTCCTATGGGCTGCCAGTTTGGCTCCTCCCACGTTTAGGGGAGTTTGCCAGGGACCTTCACCTAGGAGAACTGGCGGGACAGTCAGCCACCTCCTCCACTGACACTTCATCACCTTGTCCATCAGAACTTTAATAGAAGCACCAATTTCCTCCATCGTATTAACTAATAATCCAAACTTAAGGTTAATTCTAGATTCAAGACTGGTAATAAGGTTGGGATCAGGAGTAAGGGAGCCAGGGTGCGGAGTGATTTGTACATGCAACGGGAGATTGGGTGAAACAAGACAAAGAATCAGAATTATCAGAAACAGATTTTGCAGACACCTGACTAGCTAAAGTCTCCTTGCTACTAGCTCTAGCCACTGCTTTCCTCTTCTTGTCTCAGTCTAATTTGGTCAAATGACTATTCAAAGTCTTCCACATTTTAGGATCCCATGAAACATTTCTCACAAGTCAAATCAGGGGAGCATATTTGACCCCTGCAAGATGTACAAAGACTTTAGTCAGTCGTGTATCGCAGCCTTTACTGCAATACCTAAAACTCTGAGAGCCTGAATCGGACATTGTTGACAAGTCATGAGTCAAAAAATTCTCAAAATCATCAAAATCGGTAATACTGGTCTCCTGTGAAAACCTGACACTATCTAATTGTGCCAAAAAAAGGCTACCATAGAGAATACTTCACCAATGATTCCAAGATCAAAAGAGAAGAGAAATTCCAAAAAAACCGCTGCTGCCAATCACCGTAACCACAGCCACCAGAAACATACTGAGCTCGTTTGCCAAGCTGGTTCCTCTCTTACCCGAAAGTGGGCGGGGTCAATCGCCCAGCTAAAACAAAAGTAGCACTACCACGAATTTCAAAGTTGTAGCTGCCGGTTAATAGAAACTAATAGCTATGTAATTACTTGGTATGTAACTTACATAAAATCATATTTTGTTCATGCGACTTACCTGTCAGATATATATATAGCTGTATTCTCCAAAGTCCGACAGAATTTCAAAAACTTGCGGCACACGTGGTTAGTACCCATTCCCGCCGCTGGGAGGCGGGTATCAGAACCATTCCATTTTCTATTCAGATTTTCTCTGTCGCCGGTACTGTCAACATCTGTTTTCAGTACCTCCGTCTTTGGATTTTGAAACTCGTTATTTTCCACTTAAGTATTCTATTTGACTTTTGGTTTTTGTCTTTGGATTGTGGATTGGCATACGCTTTTGTGGAATTTGCTTTTGATTGCTCTTTGGATGATGTCTGGATCTAGTTATGCTAGCTTCAGAGTATGTTGTATGAATGAGTTTAAGGTGAGGCTACCGAAAGCTTGGTAGATCCTCACAATATATGCATGAGGTGTAGGGGCAGGTTTGCTTGATAAATGATCGCACTTTGCCTCCCACCCTGCTAATTTATTAGTTCAGGATTTCATTTCGCACTAATAGTGCTCCTTTTTGCATCTGGAAGATGGCTAACAAAATAATAACTATTTCGGAGGTGCATAGATTGAGCGAGTCAGCGATAATAAAGAAGAAGCAATAGTAACGCCGGGTCAATCAAAGTGCGTCGTGAAAACGGAGTAAGGCGGACGCTGAAGAGGATATGTCAATAAAGTTATCGTAACTATGTTGTTACAACAAAATCAAACACTTATGGAGTTATTAAAGGAAATGTAAGGCTTGTTTTTTTGGAGATAGTCTACCGTGAGCAGCGGAACTAGACGCAGTGACGCCACAGGCAAATGGCTGCCTCCTAGTAAAAAAAGTAAACAAACGCTTTCGCGAGTTCAAAGTAGCACAGTAAACGTTAAAGATGCCATAATTTACTCAGGTCGGTATCAAACATTAGTTTTAGTCAGGGTGAGGAGATAACCTACCATAATTTTAGTTAAAACGAGCGAGAATAGGTTTTATCTCGCCAAGACTGATTTATATCTACCGCCTAACGAGGCGAGCCAAATTCGTATAACTAGTACTCAGAGGCTAAGCGGAGTTAAGACTTCCCAAGCAGGTAGCCTATTTCACAATATATTGACTGGGGCCTTTCTGTCAAGCATGCTTCGTTTCGCTCCCAGTCTGCTGCAGTGTGCTCACCGCTATCCTGGGCGCTGGATCGCCATCGTGACGCTCTGCTGCAGCGTGACGCCATAGTGCAGCTCCGCAAGCAGCTATCCTGGACGCTTCTGTAGCTGCTCGTCAGGACGCTCCTCTCGCTGCCGTGCTGGACGCTCCTCTCGCTGCCGTGCAGGATGCTCAGCTGGACCGCCATCGTGACGCTCCGCAAGCAGCTATCCTGGAGCAGGACGCTCGGATGGACGCTCGGGAGGACGCCTCTTTGGTTGCTCGACGTGACGCTTCAGAGCAATCAAAGACTGCGGGGAAGCGTAGATCCCATCTGCGTGTTGGACCACAAGGCCTTCGTTCTCCCAACGCCTTGGGAGACTCTCTGTTTCTCCCATTGAAGAGGGAGAAGTCTCTTGTAAGTCGGAGCCTGCAGTCCTTGAGCAGCCTCCCCCTTCCTCGTCTACGGACTACCAGGTGTTAGCCGGTTTTTCTTAAGGACTTGTTTGGCGACAAGTTCAAACCCTCGGCCCCTCTCTCTCCTCCTTCGCAGTTTGCTCGTCCCTAGACGAGGAGAGCGGGGGTTTGTTAAGATGACTTCGTCTCTGGCGACGAAGAAGGCCTTCAAGAAGGTTAACACCTGGATGGAGGAAAGGAAGACCCAAGGCAAGACTTCTTTTGCCCTGCCCCCGTCCAAGCTGAGCGGCAAGGCAGGTATGTGGTACGAGACCGGAGAGGACGTCGGCTCAAGAGTTCCTTTGTCGTCCCAGGGAGACTTCGCTAGCTTGGTCGACGTGCCTAGAAGGTCCCTCCTGTCGGCTGCCAAAGTGTCCTGGACTATGTCGGAGACGGATCACCATTTGAAAGGACTGTTTCGAACCATGGAGGTCTTCAATTTCCTGGACTGGTGTTTGGGGGCTCGAACGTCAGGATTAGGAGTCCCGACTCGATCAGCCTGGGGGAGCTGTCCAGCGTATTGAACTGCATGGACAAGGCAGTCAGGGATGGCTCAGAGGAACTGGCTTCCCACTTTTGTACGGGCCTCTTGAAGAAGAGGGCCTTGTACTGTAACTTTACAGCCTACGGCCCTACCACGTTGGATGCACCGCTTCTCGTCCGATCAGCGAAGTTAAGCAACGTTGGGTCTGGTCAGTACTTGGATGGGTGACCGCCTGGGAACACCAGATGCCGTTGGTGTCATACTTTTGCAAAGTCAGTTTCTCCGTCGCAGAGGGCAGAATTGCTGTTCTCCCCGTTTTCGAGCCATCTCTTCCCCCAGTCCTTGATCAAGGATCTCTCCTCCAGCTTGAAGGAGAAGGCCACTCAAGACCTCTTGGCCCACTCGTCAAGACGCCCGGCAGTCCCTTTGACGTCGTTGTCGGGTCAGACCTCCAGGAAGCAGAAGCCCTTTCGTGGAGGAGCTTCTTCCTCGAGATCTTCTCCCCGAGGTAGAGGTCTTTCCAGAGGCGGAGCCCCGCCTAAACCTAGGGGCAAGAAGTGACTTGCAGCGCCTCCAGACACCTGTAGGAGCCAGGCTTCTCTCGTTTGCGAGAGCCTGGAGAGCAAGAGGGGCAGACACCTGGTCCCTTGAAGTTATCGAGAGAGGATACAAGATCCCCTTTTCGACCCACCACTTCTGTGCACGTCGCCCAGGATCTGTCGTCCTCATTCCATCAAGAGAAGCAACAGATCCTTTTCGAGCTATTAGAGCAAATGCTCGAGAAAGAGCTGTGGAGCAAGTCCTGGAGCTGGACTCCCCAGGATTCTACAACCGACTGTTCCTAGTTCGAAGCAGTCGGGAGGATTGAGACCAGTCCTAGATGTCAGCAGACTGAACCGCTTCATGGTGAAGGAGAAGTTCAAGATGGAGACGTCCCAGTCTGTTTTAGGAGCATTAAGACCAGGAGATTCGATGGTCGCTCTGGACTTACAGGATGCTTACTTTCACGTTCCCATACATCCCCAGTCGAGGAAGTACCTGAGGTTTGTAGGGGGGACGAGTGTTTCAATTCAGAGCTCTTTGCTTGGGCTAAGCACAGCTCCCATGATCTTCACGATTATCATGAGAAATGTGGCGAGATGGCTTCACTTGGCGGGTATTCGTATCTCGCTTTACCTGGCCGATTGGCTCATCCGAGCCTCTTCACAGTCAAAGTGTCTGGAGGACCTGAATGCGAATTTAGAGTTGACAAAGTCCCTAGGACTTCTAGTGAACGAAGAAAAGTCCCATCTGATCCCGACGCAATCCATCGTCTATCTGGGGATTCAGATGGATTCAGTGGCTTTTCAAGCTTTTCCATCCCAGGAACGTCAGCAGCAATGCTTAGAAAAAGTCTCATCCTTCCTAGGGAAGGAAATATGCTCGGTGAGGGAATGGATGAGTTTGCTGGGGACCATTTCCTCTCTGGAGAAGTTTGTTTCCCTGGGAAGACTTCATCTCAGGCCGCTCCAGTTTTTCCTGGCGGAAAACTGAATAGACAAGGAGAATCTAGAGGAGACTCTGAAGATCTCTCCCGTTTTCAAGATTCACCTGAGGTAGTGGCTCAACCCTCGAGGTTGGCAGAAGGGGTTTCTCTACGCCTTCAGAGCCCGACCTAGTGTTGTTTTCCTCACGCGCCCAGGGGAGGGATGGGGAGCAACACTAGGAGGGGAGGAAGTGTCAGGCACCTGGAGGGAACAGGTGTCCTGGCACATCAATCTCAAGGAATTGGGGGCAATCCTGCTGGCCCTTCAATCCTTCGAGAGCCAAGTGTCAGGCCGAGTCGCACAAGTAAATTCAGACATCTCCACAGCCCTGGCATACCTCAAGAAACAGGGAGGAACTCGTTCTCGGTCCCTGTTCGCCCTGGCGAAGGAAATCCTGCTTTGGGCCCATGCGGCGGGGATCACGATCCATGCGAGGTTCGTTGCAGGAGTGGAGAATATCTGCGCGGACCTTCTCAGTCGACAGCGTCAGCTTCTACCGACCGAGTGGACCCTTCACGAGGAAGTATGTCAGGAGCTGTGGAGGTTATGGGGACGTCCCTTGGTAGATCTGCTCAGGCAGCCCCATTTCGAAAGGTACCTCAAAACTTCCCTGCTCTGAGTCTAACTGCATTCAGACTATCAGCCGACAACAAGGATCTTCACGATCTCTTGAGATCCTTTGAGACTGTCAAGGTACCTCATTCCAGGACGCCTCCCTGGAACCTGGATGTCGTTCTAAAATTTTTTATGTCAAATACCTTCGAGCCTCTTTCTTCGTTCTCTCAAGAATGTGACAAGGAAGGTTATTTTCCTAACTGCTCTGGCTACGGCGAAGAGAGTTAGTGAACTTCAGGCTATCAATAATCATGTAGGTTTTAGAGGCCATAATGCAGTATGTTCTCTAAGCCCTATGTTCTTGCTAAAAACGAGAACCCGTCTACCCCTTGGCCCAGGACCTTCGAGATTAAGGGTATGACGGAAATTCTCGGACAAGAACCAGAAAGAGTCCTCTGTCCTGTCAGGGCTCTCAAATTTTATTTGCAGAAGACTCAGGAAAGTCGAGGTCCTTCGGACAGTCTGTGGTGCTCTGTCAAGAGGCCGGATTAGCCTCTTTCTAAGAATGCACTGGCGTTCTTTTTTAGTAGCACCATTTTAGACGCACTTTCCGACGTTCAAGACAGTGACTTGAGTCTTTTGAAAGTTAAGGCTCACGGTTAGAGCCATTGCAACCTCGGTGGCTTTCCAGAAGAACATGTCCCTTAGCGATCTTCTGGGTACCACCTTCTGGCGTGACTAGAAAGTCGGTGTTCGCTTCACATTACTTGCGGGACGTGAAGACGACATACACGAAGACTGCTATTCGCTAGGACCATACGTTTCTGCACTCCAGATTGGCCCCATAACACTTCTAGGCCTGGACCTCTGTCGGACTCCCAGGACCTGGGAGAGGGGCAAGTCGAAAGCCGCAAGAGGGTTACGGGGGCTTCCCCACCGATCTGGCGCCCCTTCGGCAGGACCTGTTGTTGCTTCTGCAGACACAGTGTTGCGGGCAGAGAGCGATACTCATCCTATCCTTTAGAGGTTAGGAAGTATATTTTAATCTTGATTTTGTTTTTACGTCAGATCGGTCCCATAACGCTTCTAGGCCTGGACCTCTGTCGGACTCCCAGGACCAGGAGAGGGGGCATGTCGAAAGCCGCAAGAGGGTTACGGGGCTTCCCCCGATCTGGCGTCCCTTCGGCAGGACCTGTTGACGCCTCGGTCAGGTGGTTGGTCGTTGCTCCTTTTGCCCTCACAGTATGGCCTTATGATCTAGTCCCATTGTGGTCACGCCCCGTGGACAGATCATCTAGAACTCACCAGCTATATAGGTCACTACCTTGCTGGAGACTCTAGTAAAGCAGAAGCAGGCTTGGGTGACAGTAATCACTTTAGTCAGCTATGCTAACATAGGCCTGGACCTCTGTCGGACTCCCAGGACCAGGGAGAGGGCATGTCGAAAGCTGTAAGTTGGTTACGGGGGCTTCCCACCGATCTGGCGCCCCTTCGCAGGTCCTGTTGACGCCTCGGTCAGGTGGTTGGTCATTGCTCCTTTTGCTCTCACAGTATGGTCTTATGATCTAGTCCCATTGTGGTCACGCCCCGTGGACAGATCATCTAGAACTCACCGGCTATATAGGTCACTACCTTGCTGGAGACTCTAGTAAAGCAGAAGCAGGCTTGGGTGACAGTAATCACGAAGTCAGCTATGCTAACAAGTAAGGAACCAAGGCGTCAATCGCCTACATATATTTGTTTCCTAAATCCTATTCTGTCTCTTCCCACCTCCAATGGTGGATTCAGCTATATATATATCTGACAGGTAAGTCGCATGAACAAAATGATATTTTAATGATAAAATAAAGTTTGTTCATACTTACCTGGCAGATATATATAATCATAGTGCCCACCCACCTGCCCTCAGGAGACAGTGGCACTAGAAAATCTGAATAGAAAATGGGAATGGTTCCTGATACCGCCTCCCAGCGGCAGGAATGGGTACTAACCACCTGGCCCCACTGCGTGTGCCGCGAGTTTTGGAATTCTGTCGGACTTCGGAGAATACAGCTATATATATATCTGCCAGGTAAGTATGAACAAACTTTATTTTATCATTAAAATATCATTTTAAGCACCTTAATATGATTACAGTTTAAAAGTAAAAATTCACCAATTAGCCTTCACTCCTATACATTCATTCACAACTGTTTTATTTACTTTTCCTGCAAACATATGTCATAATTTAACTACACAAACACAAGCATATATATATATATATATATATATATATATATATATATATATATATATATATATATATATATATATATATATACATATATACTGTATTATACTCTGTACACTAAAGTCCCTAGCAAAACAACATTTTTCTGCCAACACAACCCATCTTTTTAGCTGGTAATGTGAATAGAAGGTAGGTGACCTAAGTATTTCCATTCAATATGTGGGTGTGGAGTAATGACTTTGGCAGGAGTAGAGCTGGTGAGGTCAAGCTGTTTTTCAAGATCAGTTGCTGGAACAAAAGGAGGGCTCTGGAATCTACCATCAATAATCAAACTAAGAATATGAATCTATCCGGGGACCAATAAAAATTCAAATAAACAAACAATTAATTTGAAGACCTATACTCAAACACCTGTTTCAACATATCTGGTCCCTAGTATTCAAACCAAGTGCATCATAATAAAGCCAAATGACATCTGTCTCTCCCAACATCAGACAAAGTTAATCAATATATCTAATTCTTCCTACATCCTCTTGAGGAAGGCTGACAAAATTAAAGATGAAACTAATACAGATTTAGCCCATACCATATGTTTCCATTTTACCCTGGGTATATCTACACACATGCATAGGCATAAACTATATCAGCGTGAGTGTTGCCTATACGTATACAGGTATATATATAAAATATATATATATAAATATATATTTTATAGCCTATCATACATACACCATATATATATATATATATATATATATATATATATATATATATATATATATATATATATATATCAAGTTATCCGTTAACTGTAGTAGGCACTTCAGACTTCAGAGGGAATAAAACCTAACCTACCCTTGGTTGCCATGCCCTTACCTGGGCAACCCCCATAAGTCATGACACCTCTCTGTCTGTGTACTATGCTGTGTGCGTGTATGACTAAGTAAAATAAAGTATTTTTGTGTGTATGACCAAGTAACAAAAATCTTTAGAGCCCCATCACCTCCTATGCTAGTTTAAGTTCACTTGGGATCGCCCAGGCTAAGCATAAACAAAAGTCTCAGAGGTTACGATTCAAGACTGATCAAATCTGTTAACCTGTTAACTTTGTTCCTTTTACGACCTGCAAACAAATTTCTGTCCACTTGTCTTGGATAACTATGAGAAATTGCCTAGAATGTACCTTGTGGTGTGCCATCGTCCCTTCTTTGAGTTGTAGTCTAAATCGCCGCTGTTGTACTCCGAATCGTACACATTTAGTAGCCTGTTGTAAACCTTCAAAATGCACTCTTCACTCCATTCTTTGATGTTCTTCTTCAGCCCAGTGAATAAATATTTGTTCTCCAAAACATTCAATATCTCCTCGTCAAGATAAGACATTGCACCGTCCACTCCTCACTCAGCTGGGTGAAGTTGTTTTGATTTTCGTTTCAAACCAGCGTGTCCTGAGATCGGCGCCTCGCCATTGGTCCAAAGTCTGGTACTGCGATCTGATTGGCTCAAATATACTGAAATATTTAAATAGATGTGAGAGAGGGAGATTTAAATTCTTAATAGACCATGCACATTAATCTGATGGACATAAAATCATTATTTTCATTATTCTTATTATTTCTGTTATTATTTCAGGCATGGCCATTCTGCCAAGGACTGAACCGATCTTCATGTCAACATCGTTTAGTGGTTAAATTAGTTGACGTATCAGTTGCATGAGTTATAGTGGAAATTCGTTTTAAAAGTCAGTGGAGAGATGCAACAAGGACATGTATGTTCGCTGTGACCGAAATGTCTTTTGCATGTTTACTTCTAGCATACTGATAAAGTTTACTGGGGCAGACAAAACGGCGAAAAGGGCTCGACAATTGTGGAATGTTGGTTACATCGTGTAATAAAGAATACTATATACGCCACTTTCACTTCCAGTATGTTTATCACATGCGCATTTGTCACAGTTGTTTTCATATTAAATGTATTCAGCAAATGATCAAATGAGTATATTTAAAAAGAATGTGAATAGATTCCATTTCTCATAACAACAGAAGACGGTGGTTTTTAGGTAAGAGTACACAATACTTTCAGAATCCCTTTACCAAATTATTTCTCACATCTGATTTTCGATTTTTGCTTCCAACTCGGCTCTAGAAAACAAGATATTCTTTTTGGTGGTATTCTATAATGAACATTTAAAAATTAAGCAATTTTAAATCAATATAATTTAAGCAACTTACAGGACTTGTACTGAACCATGATGTAGTTTCTCATATAAAATTTAACTAAAGAAATATATGTTTATTGTCCAGGATTGTAAGTGTTTATATATGCTATATCAT
Organism: Macrobrachium rosenbergii; assembly: GCF_040412425.1. Lineage (NCBI taxonomy): Eukaryota > Metazoa > Arthropoda > Malacostraca > Decapoda > Palaemonidae > Macrobrachium > Macrobrachium rosenbergii. Next base: position 3,208,724 of record NC_089781.1, read on the forward strand.
ACGCAATAAAAGAAATGATGCTATAGTCTAGTTCAGTTTTTTTCGAGTCGTTGTAAACCCCGATCATCACCCAGGCATTTTTATCTTTTTATCTAAAATAAAAGACAAAACTGTGGCATATATTTGCGTGAAGGGGCAGTTTTATTAAGCTTCGTGATCTGTTGTGAATATCCAGTAACAGATGGGGAAAATTATAAAAAAAAATATGACACACACTCTGTGTTTGCTTCACGGAAAGGCAGTTGTTAATTAATAATGTTGCTAAAGTACGGATCGCGATATGTTGCCGTGTAATCTGAAGGCAAGACCAAAAATTCATCATATGTGAATACGTAGCAGGCTACTAGTTTGGCAGCCCTGAGAATCATTTCTATGAAAAGGCAGACAAATGGACACTCTCTTGCCGAAATCTGGTTGGCAAAACTGACAAAGATGCCCACGAATTCATGGAAATATATATATATATATATATATATATATATATATATATATATATATATATATATATATATATATATATATATATAGGCCTATATGTGTGTGTGTGTGTGTGTGTGTGTGTGTGTGTGTGTGTGTGTACAGTAGGCCTAAATATAAGTCACAAATTACTCATTAAAAGAAACCTCACATTACACTTGACAGGAATTATTTATGATAACCTCTCTGACCCTGAACAGGTCTCGAACCTATGCCTTTTGGGGTTGGATGTAGGCAGGAAGCAGGGTGAGAGTGAGCGTCAAGGAGGCTAGCGTATCTACCGAGCTATCATGGTGGGGGATAGCTTGATTTTTCTCTTTAATACAGAATCTGGTCAGGTGGGTGTGGACCATCCTACTTCCGACCACAAGAGGCATAGGTTCGAATCCTGGTGGGGGTAAGAGAACTGTCATTTATAATTCTATTTGGTGCAAGTTATTCCAACGGTAAAGCGAATTCGATAGTAATATTCTATTTGGGTCTTAATATTGAAAGTATTAAAATATAATTTTTAAAACTGACAAACTTACATAGCCGTGTGTTATAAATATGGTACCCATCTGTCATGGTGGTGGATTAATTTCGATTCAAAGGACAGGAAACAAGTTCGACAGGAATATGTATAGCTGAGTCAATATCAACTTATACTGTATCTCTCTTGGTGACTGATTGGTTATTGGCTAGTCACTGCCACACTGCCTTCAAACTTAAAAGGCATTGGCTCGAATCCTGGCCAGGAAAGGAAGACTTGTCATAAACAATTTCCTTTTGGGCATAAGTTATTCCCAAGATAAAGTTAATTCGATATTAATGGGTTATACATTCCTTAATCTCTTTAGCCCTTATTCATAGAAACAATTATTCTCCTCACCTATAACATACCTATGCTGATAAACCATTCAATCATACTTCTACCACCGAAACGCAACATCTACTTGTAATCCCATCAATGGTGTCTCTCCATTCTTTAACCTCTTCATTGCCCTCAATACATCCTCGGCAGTCACTTCCACAAACATTACCCACCTTACACCAGCTCTTTCCACTCTTGCTTCATTCATGTCTGCCGGTCTTTCACATTTACATGAAATTATAAAATGCTTGTATGTTTTTCTGTGTGACATCATTAGTCATCGGGTAATTAACTCAACGTTTATACTTAATAACATCGATCCTTGGCCAATCTTTCTCGCTACTTACCTAGACAGAGCCTACACGTTCAACCAAGCTTCTTATCCCTCTCAACATATTTTTATGTTTTCTTTTTCTTAAAACTGAGTTCCGTTCTTGTTGCACTGTACTTGTACTGAAATTTAACGGGCTAAATTTTCTATAAATATTAGGCAAGAATTACTTTGATATAGCCTTTGGTTTACTTTTAAAAACTAAGAGAAAAAGCTTGCTGTTCGGTATTTGTAAGTAAATATTAATTTTATAAAAGTGTTTGTGATATAGAAGTGATGCTTTGAATATAACCAGATGCTTGTATAATGACACATGTAATCATTTTGTGAACCCAATTTTGCGGGAAAAATCAGGTAACAACGTTCGGGTAATAAAATAACTCCTATTTCTCTTTTTGAATTGTTTACATTGGCAAATTAATAGATAGATACTAGCAACCTGAATCTCTGCTGGTAGGGCAGTCAGGAGGTTCACTTTAGGCCTCCTTCTTTCAAAATCTACCAGAGCCTCATGGCAAGGGCCCTTGGTGGCATGAGCCAGTCAAATGTTATCAACCAATAACATGAACATTAGCCTAGTATGAATCTGGCACGAAGCGGGTCGCTATCATCAGCCGTAAATTGGCGGCAATTGTAATTTGACGAATGAAGTTCTATTGTTTTTGGTTACGTACATGCTTATAATGAAATCTAAAAATTAGTTATTAAATATTCCTTATTTTTAGATTAATGTTATCAATTAAACCAATTGCTTTATTTATAAGAATGTTTTTTTTATAATACATTAAAACTGTTTAAAAACTCAATACTCGGAACCCAGGGTTTGCATTTAGTCTGGAAGCAACCGCGCTCGCAAAGCGTGCAAAGTTAACACCTGTATGTGTGCAAACGCGTTTCTGTAGGATAGGCTACAACTAGCCAAAATGTAACAAAGCAAACAAATATTGAAGGTGAAAAAACCAGTGAAGGTTTAGAAGAAGTGGAATCGAGTAAATAAAACTGGCGTAAACATTTTTTAACATTTACGACAATATGGCTGTGGTTTCGAGTGATCAAAGTATTTGAAAAGTAGGACGAGCCAAACGGATTATCCTAGACCTAGTATGAACCAACGTTCATAATTTGGAGATCCCAGAGCTCTATGCAGTAAGCGTTGGTAAGTAGAAATCCTTTGTATAAACAATTTTTTTTTGCTATAGGCTGGCCATTAGAGGAGAGGATTAAGAGTAGGAATGAAAATTATATTAGGTCTATCTAGGCTAAGGTAACGGGTTGATTATCAAGGAAACATCGATTTGTAGGAGCCGACAGAATAAAAGTGGTGTGTCACGAGCATATTATCTGTCGTATTTTATCATCTTGTTGTCACAGTGCATTAAGTTGCTAATTTTGACGGGGACATTGAAGTCTCGTCGCCATGTTATCACCAGTGCCATCTCTGTTGTCTCTGAGGGGGTTGATGGGATGCGAAATGAACTACGTCTCACATTCCTCCATAGACAAAAGCATCAAGATGCTGTCACCCGAGCACATTTTCTGCCATAATTTTGTATCTTGAGGCCAGGGTTGACCCAAAGCAGCCTCTAGTCGTAGAAAAAAAATAGGACGCGTCTGCTTGTCGTGATTATAGATCGCTACCCTTGCGCGGGAAGAATTGCCATTCCAATTACCTTTCCAACCGTCGCCGTAGGAACCATTCCTTCAGTAACTTCGTTGTAACAGTGATTATCAGTTTTAGCATATTCAAGGCAAAGAGCAAATAGGCTACGATTTTTTAAAGCTGAATCTACGGCAAGCTGCCAGTCGTCCTTGTAAATAGTAAATTAATGAAATGGATAGTTGTAACTTCGTTATTTCTATAAATGTAAATAGGCTTCAGTGCTTTTATAAATTCATACAGACTGCTCCCTAAAGTTAGAAATTTACCATTGTGCGGCAGAAACGATATGGCCGTGTGGAACCATTTGGTGCTATCGTTGGCTACACAGCATTTTAAGATGCCGAAAAGCATTGTGTGACAGTGTAAGGGCGTCAAATCAACTCTTTTCTTGTGTTTCTCCCTTCATATGTACAATCACTCAAAAAAGTTATGCAACATGCTTCAAAACTTTTCGGACAACAGCTTATAATAGCGACATCTGGCGCTATTTGGCAACTCAGTTGTAAGCGCGTGAAACAACTGAATACTAGTGGTGAGTCCGAGAAATTACCTGCAGTTTCCCTTAAACAGGGCTTTTTCTGATACTGCTTACTGTTGTCATATTTTACTTAATTAAAGGATGTTACTATAATACTTCAGAGGTCATCGCTGTTCTTATGCCATCACTATCGTTGTTTTATCTCCTTCATATGTGTGAACTTTGTAGACATAGGCCTACGACTGTTACAAGTTGAACTATTACTCTTATTGACATTAACAAATACGACTTTTGTAAAGATTTCCTTCACATTATTATTAATTAAATTTTTGAATGACTAATCCTATGTATATTGTGAACTAGTGAAACTTAATATAAAATATACTGAAGTAGACTAACAGATTTCACGTCTATTTTTGTAATACATAGAATATAATTGCACACACACATACATACATACATACAGTATATATGTATGTATGTATATATATATATATATATATATATATATATATATATATATATATAATATTATCATGTGTAATTTCAATTATCATGTGTTCTTTCATTGCTACTTAGGCCTATCACTTTGATGCCTCTTATGAAGTTAACTGAATATATAACACCTATTGTTGTATTTCTTATTATCTAAGTTTCTAAAGAATTAAAATTAGCTAGAAGTTCAACATTAATTTAGTTAATGCTAGATGCCAGCAGTGAAGAAGACTACCATGCTCATCAGTGGAGAATGTCTCCTCCTCATCGCAAGAGATGACTCGTACAGAAATCATCGGCCGCTGGATTATATTATAACGCAAACCCTAGCCTCTATTCTTTGTGTTTCGCTGATATGAAGTGTTTCTTGGCAGGAGTGTGATGAAATATTATCTTGGTCTCATGTAGCCTGTTACGGATGGTTTGAGCAGCAACTTGAAGGGAGAGCGTAATGTTCTCTCTTTATAGCAACATCGGTTGTCAGGGGGGAGTTAGGCGGAGCTCCTTCAGTGATCATCCGATGATGATCAACACTAGTGCAACAATGGGGTTGTCCTCCAGTTTTTACAATGAATTTATCATGTTTCCTTGTTCTCTCTGTTGTTGTATCCCTCTATACATGGTTGTTTTTTTAACGCTAAGCTGCCGAGCAATATCTACGATAGAAACATTAGTCTTATGCAAGCTAATGATTGTGGTGCGGCAGTCTGTTGCCCATCTTATTGGTGCTAGTGACGAGACAGTTTTGAGACAGTTTAAACACGTGTGTGTTGTGTGTTTTCGTCATCTCGCCGACAGGACAAAACATGTGATGTCAACCATACAATATTTCAACATACATTGTTGTCTTAACGTATTATCACCAGATTTTTCATTTTTGTTTGTTCCAACAATCTTCTGTATCAAAATGTTTCTGTTTTGAAGACGCCAAAGGTCTCCATTTCATTTATTATGCTATTGCATTGTATCCATTAATCTGTCTTGAATTTATTATAGAATTTCTGACCCTTTGATGTATGTTTCATCACCATATGTTAATCATGTTCTTGATATCGCCATCTGTTTGTCTGCCGACAAAACAGATGTCTGAACCTTTTATGTCCGTTTTACCTGTCTGTTTATTTACGCGTCAATAACATCTTCCAAGATTCTTACATTGATTTATAAACCTGCCAGTATGTCGATTCGAATGTGGAGTCACACGATAACATACGAAATATAATGGTTGAATTTATCTTTCTTTATTTTATATAATTTCATTGATGGTTATTCAATATTATTTTATTAGTCAATGAGCTTTTATCTGGATTCGAAATATAGTTTCTTCTTTGACTCTTTTGCCCAATCATCTGAAGTGAAATTTTTTAAAATGTTTCGTCATTTTACATAATATGAATTTTTCACTCACCATTCTTTTTTATATTGTTAACCGTATGATTAATAACCAAAATCGAATAAGAAAATTACATTTCCTTGTAAATATCAAAAGAACAAATTACTGTTAGGTGAACGAAAACTTCTGGAACATGTTGCAAAACATTATTGAGTGACTGTACATTTGTAAAGTCCCTGCTCAACGCGTTCTCAGTAATGAACATCCCGTTTTCTGTGGTGCCTTCACATTCGACCTAAGGTCGGCCGAACACAAGTTATTATCATTATTGTGTATTGTATATTTTATTGTCTGCCCAGGTGACCATGCATTTTATGTATATGTAACATAGTATTTTTGTAATAGACCAGACATTGTTAATCATTATGTTTTCTGTATGTACCTGTCCTGTTTTTGTAGAGAAACAGTTTGACCTCAGGTCACCTGTAAATCTTTGTACCATCGGTCTCTGCGTTATACACAGACGTCCGCACGCCGCTTTATAAGCGGGTCGCTTCATCAGTAAACCAGGAGTACTTGTCTTCCTGTTCATTATTTCGCACCTCTCTCACAGTGGTGACCCGCGGAGTGGTTCCTGGAAGCCATTAACGGACCCGAACAGCGACTAAGTCTTGGCCCGGTGAACCAACCCATGCCCTTAATGGACTAACTACGGCTCTCTAACAAAGCGTTCGGGTATTACCGACCCTCGTCGGCAGGTCACCGGCGTCATTAACCGACCAACACGGCATGCTCCCAAGCGTGTATTGATGCGAGTGTTCTCTCACACTCCAGGTGAGAGCGCGGAATGAGCATGGACACAGACATTCCCAACCACATACAAATTACCGCGAACTTCTCGGAGGCAGACGTCTCCCTCGCGCAACCCCCTCCGCGCGCTCCTCCATGCCAGTACCTGCACCCCGCGTGATGACCCCCCTGACGGACCAACCAAAGGCGGCCCTCAGCATAAGGCAGCTGCCATTCACCCATCAAAACGCAGCGTCCTGGTTCTACAGGGTCGAGGGGCAATTCAGGGTAGCGGGCCTAACCGACGAGGTGTTGAAGGAGGACATCGCCATCAACGCCCTCCCGGAGAAGATATACAAGAAGATTGCCCCGTGGTTAATGACAACATTGAGCCCCGCCACCTTCCAGGAGTTAAAAGCCACTCTCATTGAGACCTGCTCCCTGCCGGTCTCCGAGAGAGCTGTCCGCACCCTCGACCTCGCCCTCAACCCCTGGCAGGGGGGAAACCTCTTGGAAACGTGGCATGCCCTCCAGGACCTTCTCCTCCGCCCCGAGACTGACAGCAGCGGCAGGCGCAAAGAGATCAGCCTGTCGAGGGAGATCTTCCTGTGGCAGCTACTGCCAGAGGTCCGTGGGCAGATCACAGTGGCATACACCCTGTCGGTTGAGGACCTGATCAGGGTGACGCAGCAGCTGACGGACTCCACGAAAGCAGCAAAGCGGGTGTCCACACCTGCATACCCCATCAACTGCCTCCAGCTGGAGGACCCCACCACAGAGGGCATCAACATCGTCGCCCAGAGGAAGCCACCCCACCAGCAGAAGAAGGAGAGGCCGGGGCTTTGCTATTACCACCAGAGGTTCGAGAAAGCTGCCCGGAGATGCGAAGCCCCTGCTTTTTCTTTCCTCCAGAAAACGGGGGAGGTGGCGGCCACCCATGCAGGCTACCATGGCAGCAGCAACTGAAACACCCAGTGGCCCTGCACAAGTAGGCTTCTACGTCCGCGACACCATCTCCGGCAGAATGATGTTGATCGACACCGGAGCCATGCGGTCAGTGTTTCTCGCCTTCCAGAGAGGACCGCAGACGTCCGCCGGACCCGGCTGTCTCCCTGACGGCCGCCAATGGGTCCCCCATCCTCTTCTATGGCACCAAGCTCCTGTCGATCTCCATCCTTGGCTGGGGGTACAAGTGGAAATTCGTTGTCGCGGATGTTAGGACCCCGCTCCTGGGTGCCGACTTCCTTGCCCACTTCGGACTGGCAGTCGACGTCAGCCGCAAACGCCTGCTGGACACCAAGTCCTGCCAGTCCCTGCCCTTGTCGCTGGGCACCAGAAGGCCCACCATCTGTTCCGTTGTGCCCCACCAGTACGGTCCCCTCCTGAAAGAATTCCCAGAAGTCTTCAAACCGGGCTTTGCCAGGTGCCCAGGGCCCTGCCAAACACGGGATATATCATCACATCAAAACAGAGGGCCCCCCGACGCACACGAAGTTCCAAAGGCTTCCCCCACAGTGCCTTCAGGAGGCCAAGAAGGCCTTTGCTGAGATGAAAAGGATGGGCATATGCAAGAAGGCTCCCAGCCTCCCCTCTTCACATGGTGCAGAAAGCGGATGGCACCTGGAGGCCCTGCGCTGACTACAGGCGGCTCAGCCTTGCTACAGAACCCGACCACTACCCTCTACCAAACGTGCAGGACCTAACGGCCTCCTTCCACGGGGCCAAAATATTCTCAAAGTTAGATCTCTTAAAATCATATTTTCAGGTACCAGTAGTGCTAGAAGACATCCCTAAAACCGCCATCGTCATGCCTTTTGGGTCCTACGTTTATGCCTTCTCCACCTTCGGCCTGAGGAATGCGGGCGCGACTTCCAGAGGCTGATGGACAGCATCTTGGGGACCTGGACTCCTGGGTCTGCTACGTTGATGATATTCTATTTTTTTCCAGATTCCAGAAGGAACACCTGCGGCACATCTGGAAGGTCCTGCAGCACCTGCAGGAGAGTGGCCCCGTCGTCAGGTCTGACAAGTGCACCTTCGGCGTTGAGAAGATGGAATTCCTGGGCCACGAGATATCCCCAGGGGGCGTCCGCCAATGTCGTCGAAGGTCGTGGCTGTCGAGAAGTTCCCCACCCCTACCCACATCAGGGCCGTACAAGACTTCCTTGGAATGGTCAACTGCTACAGGAGATTCATCCAGGGATCGCGCACACCACGGCCCCCCTGGTGGAGGTCCTCAAGGGTCTTCCAAAGACCTTAGTGTGGGGGCCCGACCAGCAGAAGGCCTTCTCCCTGACGAAGGCTGCCCTTGCCAAGGCAACATTTTTGGCCCACCAGTACCCCAGCGCTCCCCTCCAGCTGACGACGGGCGCCAGCAATGTCGCTTGCGGAGCTGGAACAAGTCATCAGCGGAACCCCTCAGCCCATCGCCCTCTTCAGCAGGAAGCTCAGCCCCACGAGTCCCGCTACAGCACTTCGACAGGGAACTCTTCGCAGTATACCAGGCAGTACGTCACTTCAAGTTCCTCCTGGGGTACGACCTTCACGATTTGGACTGACCACCAGCCACTGGTCCACGCCTTCACGAAGCTAGGGGACGCATGGTCCTCTAGGCAGCAGCGATACCTCATGGGCATCGCGGAGTTCACCTACACCATCAAATACCTCCTCGGCAGGAAGAACCCAGTAGCCAACGCCCTCTTGAGGATCGAGATTGGCGCAGTGCAGATCAGGATCGACTACGAGGACCTCGCCCACAAACAGGCCACCAACCCAGAGACCCCAGCCTACCGCACAGCCGTCGTGTCGCTGAACTGGGAGGACGTGCACCTTGGCCCTGGAGGGTCAACACTGCTGAGTGACATGAGCATTGGTCGCCCCCGTCCCCTGGTGCCCGCCTCCCAACGTCGGCTGGTCTTTGACGTCATCCACAGACTATCCCACCCCTCCGGAAGGACGACGGCCAGGCTACTGATGGAGAAGTTCGTCTGGCACGGCATACGGAAGGACGCGATGGCCTGGGCAAGGCAATGCATGCAGTGTCAGGCCAGCAAAGTAGGGCGGCACACTGAGTCTGAGTTGGGCGAGTTTCCCCAGCCGAGGAGACGTTTCGGCCACATCCATGTCGACGTGGTGGGTCCTCTTCCCTCATCAGGAGGAGCAAGATACCTTCTAACAGTCGTCGACCACTCCACCAGGAGGCCCGAAGGTATGCCCATGGAAGAAGCCACCTCCAGTGCGTGCGCAGAAGCCCTCCTCTCCTGCTGGATCAGCCGGTTCGGTGTCCCAGACCACATAACGACAGACAGAGGTCCCACTTTCCTATTCGAGCTGTGGACCGCCCTGGCACGCCTGCTGGGGACCACTCACCACAGCACCACCGCCTACAACCCTGCAGCCAACGGAATGGTGGAAAGGTTCCACAGATCTCTGAAGGCGTCCCTCATGACTCGTTGCACCTCCGAGAATTGGAAGTACCAGCTGCCCTGGGTCCTCCTCGGATTGAGAACCGCCCCCAGAGCCAACGGCGACCCCTCCTCAGCAGAAAAAGTCTATGGGGAGACCCTGGTAGTCCCGGGGGAACTTGCCGCAGAAGACAGGAATGACATAGCAATGCAGGCAGAGGCTCTGTGACAGGGTTGGGAAGTTCGCCCCCTGCCAGAGGACATACACAGACAGGACGCCCCCCTTTCATGCCTCCCGGTCTGTCCTCCGCCACCCACGTCTTCGTCAGGGACAACACCGTGTGGCCACCCTTAACCTGGCCCTACAGAGGACCTTTCCTTGTGCTCGAAAGGAACAAAAAGGCATTCTGAGTAGCCGTTCATGGAAGGGAGACTGGATATCGATAGACCACCTCAAGCCCGCATTCCTGGAGGAGGACGTCGGGGGCGGTTCCCAAAGCTTCCCGCAGGATATAGCAACCTCCCGGCCAGCCCCATGCGCAGGAAAACGTCATGGGTGTCTCCGGAAAACCCCGAAACCAGACAGGGAGGCACCCCAACACACTGCTCCAGAGGGCGCTGGGGAAGGCGACCACCCCCTCCAGTTGACATCGAGAAAGCGGGGCCCCCTCCGCCGCCCCTGGAGATACCTGCTTCGATCAAAAGTTACCTACGTCTTGGGTGGGGGGGAGTATTGTAAAGTGTCAATGCAAAGAACATCCCCGCTCAATCGGCCAACACAAATTATCATCATTGTGAATTGTATATTTTATTCTCTGTAATGAACATCCCATTTTCTGTGGTTTGACCTCAGGTCACCTGTAAATTTTTGTCCCACTGTCTCTCTGTGTTATACACAGACAACCCGTGCTGGCACTGGCACAAGCTAAATCTAAAACAACAACAACATCAATAAACCAACAGTACTTGTCTTCTTGCTCATTATTTTGCACCTCTCTCACACATTAATCACATCCTGTATATTACCTGTCATTGTTTCAGATTCTTTATATACCTCATGCATCATTGTACGGACTTTCCGCTGATATGTATATCTACCTTTTATATGCCCTGTAACGAATATTGTACGTATTTTTATGCTTGTCAGAAAACACAAATTCTGTATGGACACAGCAGGGGGCCTCGGGTCACCCGCTACCTTTCCGTCGAGAATAATAAAGACTCATTCTGTCTTTTGACATTTCTCTTGAACATCACAACAGTACATTCAGTGACAATAACGGTCTTATTTGAGAGCCTTTCAAAATTGGCAGCCAAAACACATACCTATGCGTGTTTAATCGTGGCCTGGATTTGATTAGTCTCCTGCGAAGGGTTGGGATTACTGGTTTGAAATTTATCATTACATACGTTTCTCTTATTGTGCGTTTACACATATTTATTAATTTGTCACAAAACCTTACCTTCCTTTTGTCGAACACATTTTATTTTATTTTATTGTAGCAGCCGTCGCCATTACTTTTTCTTTGATTGTTATGTAAAGAAAATAAGCTGCAGATTATTGTTCACTGGTAATTATAGTGTCACTAACAATTCATTAGTTTTATGTAAATTTGCCCTTCCATCTCATTTTTAATTTGTAATTTCTCAATCAAATTCAGATGGTCCAATTGTTCTTTCTTCAGCCTCCCATTCTCATTCTCTCTCGTCAGTCTGTCCATCTTCCCACACATCGTGAGAACTGCCTGTTAACCATTTTTCCTCCTGGGATCATGCAGCAATAATGGCCTTGGGAATTCTGTTGGGGTGCTAGGATCATTTATGAACTGCCCTAGAATTTCCAAGAACTCTTTGTGATCATCTTCGTCCTCTGCTGTCTCCTCCTCTTCTTCGTAATCTTCATCGTCTTCCATTATCTCTTCCTCCTCGAAGACTTCGTCTTCCATTATGTCCTCCTCCTTCTCCTCCTCAGTCTTCATTGTCTTCCATTATCTCCTCCTTCTCCTCGTCTTCATCGTCTTCCATTATCTCCTCATGCTCCTCCTCCTCAGAGTCTTCATCGTCCTCCATTATCTCTCTTTCCTCCTGAGAGTCTTCATCGTCTTCCATTATCTACTTGGGGTCTTCATCGTCTTCCATTATCTCCTCATCCTCCTCCTCCTCGGAGTCTTCTTCGTCGTCCATCGTCGACGTTTGTAACGAACAATGCTCCTCTTCGAACGCCAGAATTTCTGTTTGATGTCTTCTTGTCGTAAGATCCTCTCCTCCTCCAATAGTTCGCCGTCGTCCACAAAGAAGTTGATCTCCTCAAGTAGGAGAAGATCATCCATCCGAGTGATAAAAGAATAATTGCTGCTCATAAGGACAGCACCATTTTATTAAGAATATTACCACAGGAGACGTTTCTGTTCCCGCCACCAGTTACAATTGTAGTCGTTGGTTCCAACCAGCGCTGAGCCTCTAGTGCATTCATACGATGAATGTTCAGCTTAGTGCAGGTAAACATGTCCAACGCTATCCACAGGTATAGGCAAGCGATAACAGTGTCAGTCATGTTGGTGATTGTATCAAATATAACAGCCGGAGGTATGCTTAGGCGGCCCATTCACTATCAAATATGTATGTCCATCATGATTGATCATACACTGCCACACACTGCAATTGGTTAATATCAAACATTAGTATGCATCAGAGAACCGTTCGGTCAATATGAGCAAAAGAGATGCTTGCATTGCCATTCTTCTTGCGGTTGGGAGCAAAGAAAAGAAAAAAAGATGTGGATGAAGGAATGGTTTAAGAAAAGGTCAAAATTTTCTCATGATTGTCTATTGAATGAGCTCGTAGTATCATGTGAAGACTACGAGAATTTCCTTTGAATGGATCATGATACATTTGCTACACAATTGACAATGGTAAAGCCCCTGTCTCCTTAGTTGCACTTGGGTTAATTTCTTTCAGTTTTTCTAGTAATTTGTTTTAAGCACTCAGATCTGAGGTTTCTATTTTTGTATTCCTCGCTCTTATCTTCCATAAGGGTGGAAATGATTTATAGAGTTCGATGAACTCGAGCCAAAACTCTTGAGATTCAGTAACGAACGCCATGACTGCGATTGCTCAACTGAGCTTGTATGATCAGTCGTGGCCAAACTTCATGTTGGATGGAAAAATATCAGACACGTTTATCATTCTTCAGTCATGTTGGTCAACTTTTCAAACACACCCACATATTCTCAAATTGTATGATCAAACGCCATGATGGACATACATGTATGATCGTGAATGGGTCGCCTTAGATTCTGAAGCTGCCACTGAGCTTCACTTGGGATCCAAGTCTCCACAGTCTTCGTAGTCTTCAGGAGGAAGTCTCTGGAGGGGAAGAAGAAATCCCTCAGAATCCCTCCTTTTTTCATATTTGTCTCCGTTGAATTCTTCATCGTATGCTATCACTTCTCTATTTTATTTTTCCACTAAACAAGTGCGTTTTGGGGCATCTGGGCGAATTAAGTAACGATTTACAAACGACATTTCTCCCAAATCTTTCCCCAACGGAGCCACGTTCTCCGGAGCATCTGAAGCTGGAACCCCTCTGGATTTGGCTCCAAAGGCTTCGAAAAGATCCACAATTATTCCCTCTGTCTTAGGCCGGTTATTCACTGTTTACATGTCAGTTCACCTACTACTGTTTGACGGATGAGCGTCCACCTGAAAAGAGTATAACTGTCGGTCGGACCGTCAACTCGAGGTCATTGCCCTCAGTTCTCGCCTAGCCTTCTTCGTGGCAACACTATATGGCATCGATGGAAACCCCGCTGGCTGAGGAGGGGGTGGGGCTACACTGACTAGCTGTTGTGGTAATTCATTTAAAAATAGGAAAGAAGCAAAAATGCGTACCAGAGTGGTCTAAATATTTCCAATTAAAGAGAGATGTCTATTCTCATACAATATTAATGAATATGATTAAATTAGAACTGGGGTTTGGTTCATTTATTTATGAAATGGACCATGAAGCCTACTTTTACTAGTAACACCCTACATAAACAAGTAAAAAATGCGCTGAAGTTTCTTCGGCGCAATCGAGTTTTCTGTAAAATGTATAGTGCTGTATAAAATTATCAGTACAACCCTAGATGAGGTCAAGTAAAGGTGTGTCGCACGCCGCCTCAGGAAAGCGCTACCAGATGAACGATCCATGGCTGACTATAACCTTAAATGAAATAAAAACTACTGAGGCTAGAGGGCTGCAATTTGGTATGTCTGATGATTGGAGGGTGGATGATCAACATAGCAATTTGCAGCCCTTTAGCCTCAGTAGTTTTTAAGATCTGAGGGCGGACAGAAAAAGTGCGGACGGACAGACAAAGCCGTCACAATAGATTTCTTTTACAGGAAATAAAAAATGCAAATGGCTTAATACAGACCCAAAATAAAATGATTAGAAAAAAATACTTTTCAGTATATGCCATTCAAGAACCCAAAAATTGTGAAGACTTAGGAACCATCAAGAAGAAATTCAAGACGTAAATCCATTAAAAAACAAGTAAAAGACGGATATGCAAGATATTAGAAAAAGTATGAAGCGTAAATGAAAAAAAAGCGAGCCGCGTTTGATGAACCAAATGAATATCGTTAGATGGTGATGATTTTCTGAGCCCGTTTTTGGCTGTGGAAGCTTTGTTCAGTTGTGGCGTGACCGATAAGTAATTACTGCCAGTTATTTAACCATTGCGTCCATATCTTTGTTCATGAAGCCACCTTTGAAAATTAATCGTTAGTCAGGTCTTCGAACATTCCTGACTTTGCTTAAAAATAGCAAAAAGTATTAACAACACGTAGAGACCACAACAATCTTCGTTATGTTATCGCACGGAAGTAGCCCCCAAACTTGAAATGACTTTAAAGTAGATCCACAGAATTTATGTGGGAAAAAATAAGATCCAGATTAAAACCCCACTTGATGTAACTTAGATTCCCTACTACTAATCTTGTAGTAATCTTTGCATATGAAAAAAATTCTTACAGGAGTCCATTTCCATGACATTATCATACCCAGGATTATACTGAACATCATCATCTCTAATTTAATGGCATTTCTAGAAAAACTAAAAGGTAATAAGCCGAGAGCAAGTTGTATTTAGGAAACAGGATGAATAATGAAACCCATTTGTGACATAACATTATTCAACAAGTTGGCCAAGGAACTCGAAAACGGAAATCAAACTGGCATTTTCATCTGAAGCTATTCTTGAGTAACAACAATTACTTACCTTGCACAGTGGTGTGGATATTTATTCTCAAAAGGTATTGCAATTAATTTTCTCAGAAATGATCTTATGCTAGGGAGATGCACACCCTCGGTTACCCCTTTCAGTTTTTAAACAAGCGCAAGCAGAAGGAGGAATAGAACGGGCAAGGGGACCGTTTCAAAGGCAAATTCCGGCTACTAATGTTGCATTTTGTGGCGCTTTGCCACTTCGTTTTTCCTTTAAAAGTTCATCTTTGCTCCTTGACATAAGACTTCCTTCTAGATCTTATTTAGTTAGTGTTGGATGTTGCTTTTATTAGCTTTAGTTTTTTTTTAATGTAATCAGCAAGTGCACGTGCTCGCAGAACGCACAAACACGCAGAATGCGTCACCTTTCTTGGTATTTTGGGTTGAATTACTAAATCACTTTGGTCTTTGACATATCTCAGATCAAAACTCACTTAGATTAACCGAAATCGTTATTGATGGCTTTAAACACTTGGGACTTCGGCTCTAACAATGTTTAAAACATAAAATAGCTCATCATCAGATTGAATCTTAGAGGTAACGAGTCGATATTTCATTTGAAGATAAAAATAACTTTTTTGGTTTATTTTTTTACCAGCTTAACCAGAAACCATTTTTAATTTCTACTTGTATTTGCCGGCAGTGACACGACACTTTTCACGTCACTTTAGCGAACTTTCTTCCGAGAGGTGACCTTTATAGAGACGAGTCATTTAACACAAGGGAAGGGCTAGCTTTCTCTTTTTTGTGGAACTCTTCTAAGTTGCATAAATAACGAGGAATTAATTTAGTTGTCCTGGCGAGAAAGACGCAACCCCCTCGTATGACAGGAAAGACAGTAGAAGCTGAAACAAAAAGCAACCGGTGAGATCTTCGGATTAAAGGCATTCATAAGATCGGTCGTACGCTAAAATCAGTACGACAACCTTGAGAAAGTACGCACTGCTCATGACTACAATAACGATCGACTTTTACCTGGGGAGCAGGTAAGGGACAGTTTATAATTTTGAATGATAGGTTTTTAGAGGTAAAATTACTAGGAAGATCACGGAATGAAATTATTAATTATTGGATTGATCAGCACTGCTGCCTGATAAATAGTCTGGTAAGTATAAGAAGACATTGAACCTTGTTACTTTTTCTTGGCCTTCAGATCTTACTGTGGTTAACAGAAGCCCTTCCCCTTTGATAATATTCATATTCGTTCTGGAGCTGTCCTTATAGATCTTTAGTCTCCTCTTTAGGTTTTCATTTTATTTTTTCGTATATGTCCGTGTTTGCAAAGTAGAGGTTGTACGTGATATTATTGTTTTAAAATATGGCTAAGCAGTGTTGTATTAAACCTGAAATATGTGAGAGAACGAAAGAAAAGTGAGAAAACTGTTAAACCTTTGATTTTCATTACTATAAATTTTACCATCCATTTTAAGGTCATAAAAAGTTTTCCCTGACTCATCTACACTTATTTATATTGCAAGAAGAAATAATTAGTTGAAAAAAATTTATTAAACATTAAGTTATTAAATGGGGGTTCTAATGATTTAAAGACCCTCGTCAGGGGATATTACATCGATTGCAAATGAGTCTTGTTGCATCATTTACAGTATTTCAGTTTCTCGGGATGCATAACCACATTCCCCATTTCTCATTTGATACTGAGCCCATTGCTTCTTTGACCAGAGGGTTTTAGATGTTCCACTTTAGAATTATTTTCCTGGTTGTTTTAACCGCAGTTTCTTTTAAAACGTCACGCACTGATTCTGTGCTTCATCTAAATCCTGTATTTTCAACTTGGAATACAATCATCTTAAGTGTAGAAATTTCTTTTCTAAAGTAGAAATTTGGCACAGTCTTCCGCTAAGCAAATTTATCAAGTCAGGGGTTTTTAGCATTTCCGCTTTTCTCTCACTCTTATTCTTATTTAGTAAAATACTTTCTCTCACTCTTATTCTTACCTAAACTTTGCCAGTTCACACTCATTATAGCACCCTTTTCTCCCGTCACACTCAGTTTTACCAACAAAATTGTAAAACAAACAAATTTAAACTTGCATCCATTCCAGATTTTTCATCAACATCTTTGATGAAAAAGTGTTGCACACACTGCCCTTTCACTTTTGTTTCACTCTGTGCCAAAACATCTAACTTTTCTCCTTAAACAAACCGACATTCAAACTTTTCTTACCTTGTACATCACGTGCACTTACATTTAAAACGTTAAGATGCAGTATCTTGAGTTTTTCCGTGTTATTTTTTGCAACAAGTGCAGAGTACGTGGCTGCAAACGCCAGACCCCCGGCTATTTGGTGACTTACATCATGCACGGAATTAAGAATGCTACTATTATCCTGGACTTCCACAATATATACTGGGTGTTTCGAAATTAGAGGGCCCCCCCTCCACAGAACAAATGGAAAGTTATGAAATTTTCTGCTATAGCTTATCTCCAAGTACATTATTTTAAGTTTCTATTAAGCTATTTTTCATTTTACATTTCTTGTATTTTCAGACTGAGTGACGGAGTTAGATACAGCCATGGCTAACGACTTGGAGGAAATCAGATGGATTGACCAAATCCGGGCTATAACCTTCATAGAGGCCAGGGATGCTGGTGCATCCTTCATTTCACGTTTCTGGATAGCTAAATACATTAAAGGAGATGAATCCTTTGTTAGAATAAACTGGAACAAAAGTCCATATGACTGTCATCGTGAAAAGAGTGAGAATCTTGAAAGGCCTGAAGTCCTTGCTCAGGAGTCAAAAGACATCATAGCTGAGGCAGTGGGTAGACCAAGAAAGTCTTTACATAAATTGGCGCTTGAACTAGAAACAAAAAGGGGAAAGAAGAGAAGTTATAGTGCTGTATATCGTGAGCTGAAAAAAATGTGGTATCAAGCCATTTCATGTTATCAGCAAGCCCAACGTCACTCAGCAACAGAAAGAAGACCGTGCATGGTTTTGTGGTTCATTTCTTAAAGGTTGGGATGAAGCTGACTTTCTCCATGTTGCCACCTCAAATGAATTCTTCATTTACGCAGTCAAGAAGCCAAATCATAAAAATGACATCATTTGGGCTGCAAAGTTGGATGATATCAGCGATGACGTGCGCTATCGCCAAGTTGTGAAATTTTCTGAATGTTTGGGAATTTTTCTCTGTTTCACAGCTAAACGGTCAATGTGGATCATCAAAGAAAAAGGACAGTCATGGAATGGCGAATACTTCAGAGAAACTGTGCTTACTGGTGGAGTATTTCCTTTCCTCAAAGATCCTGAAAATGTGTTATCTGTTGAAGAAGTCACATTTTTGCTTGATAAGGCACCATGTTTCAAGGCTCTTCAGACACACGAGCTACTTCGAAACAGTGGTATCGATTTCTTCTCGTCAAGTGAATTTCCAGGTAGCTCCCCTGACCTTAATGTGTGTGAAAACATTGGTAGTATCTTAAAGGATCGTGTTGAAGCGCGCACAGTGAACCATGATGGTATACCAAGCCTCGACGACCTGTGAAGAGAGGTGACTGAAGTGCTCATAGAAATGGAGTTTGAGTCTCAGCTTTTTTGCTATTTGCTGAAATCATAGCCCTCAAGAATGCAGGCTGTGGTACAGGCAGATGGAGGCCACACAAAATATTAAATACTCAGAGAGAAACTTAAATAAATACCTGTTCTGAATTACTTTTGTTTTTGTCCATATCAATTTTAGTTTATGCTGTAGAGGAGGGGGGCGCGGGCTCAAATTTCGAAACACCCTGTATATTATATATCATATATGTATATAGCTATATATATGTATATATACATACAGTATATATAGCTATATAAAAATATATATATATATATATATATATATATATATATATATATATATATATATATATATATATATATATATATATATAATGTGTGTGTGTGTGTGTGTGAGTACCTGTACATAAATATAGGACATAAAGTGGAAACAAGAAGATTAAGGAAGATATGTTAAAGATGTCAGAGATGGAACACTAGTTGAGTGGGAATTTTACAAGACGAAAAATTTTACGGTGTCTATCGAGTGGATGTGATAGAAGAAGAAGAAGAAGAAGAAAAAGAAAAAGAAGAGGGGGCTAGGATGAGGTGGTGGTTGCTGGAGGTGGTGTCCTTGGGGACCGGGTGGTCTTGTGGTGGAGGGGGTGGGGTTGGCTGCTGGGTTTACCTTAATCCAGAAACTTTGGCGCGGACATTTTTGCGTCAAGTTCATTAACAAGCAACTTAATGAGGGCGACGGGAGCAGAACCCCTTAATTAGTGAGGTTCAAAGTTCTGACCTCACTAAGAGGGGCTTAAAGTTCCTAATAATCTAATGTTTTCTGTTATGGTTCCAAATTACAGCTTCATTCGAGGCAGCTTTTCAAAATGGCGATTGAAGTCAAGGGTACGTAAAAGAATACACGGCGTATTCCAAGAAAAGGAAAAAAAGAGGGAGAAGGAGAGAGAAAGCTTTAGTTTTCTTCTTTAATGAAAGGATATTTCGGATCGGTTTTTATGGTGAAACTCAGAGGTTCTCATAAATATTTTTGTTGTCACAAACTCGCTCGCATTGTTTTTGTGTTCTTGCCATACCATGGCGGATATTAAAGTAGATGAAAGAATTAGAAAAAGGATTAGATCTAAAATAAAGCGAAACACATTCGAGCTGGCGTATTTACAGTAAGCTTATTGAGATATAATTTTTGAAATCGTTTTAAAATGAAGGCTGATAAATAGAAATTGTAATTTAAATGCTCCAACAATTACTGAAAAGTGTGATAGATTTATGGTTTCTATTTAAAAAAATGAGTTGACCTCTTGTTTATCCAAAATGTCCACTGTTCCTAGTGATGAACTCAAGGGAAGAACTTTTTTGAGTCATTTATTAAAAATATTAATGCAAAAGCATTAATAATTAACAGATACGTGTTTCTGACAAGTTCTCGAAGCTGTAATGGCAGTAAATGGGTTAAATCAAACCGTAATATATCTGATATTCAACGGAGTATGTCTCAGATTTTAAAAAATTTTAGCACACATGTCAGACTCGCCTAACCCACCTAAAATCAAACCCATAAAGTAATTAGGCAAAAGCGGGTGAACGATGCCCATTCTTTCTCAGTGAAAGTAGCGTTGACCCTTAACTTATTTTTCCCAGGATGTCTTTCAAAAGCATTATGTATTTGGATTAACGTTTACATAACGATCTTATCAGTGGAAATGCGCAGCAAACAAGCGTTTCTTTGATAAGGTCCCAACAGTAAGTTTGATTTTTTTTCTCCTTCAGTCGCCTAGTACGAAATCGTTAATTCCTATTGCACACTCATTCCTATTAGAACAGGGGTTCTTAACCGTTATTTAGCCATTACTCCGTTTTTCACACTTCCCTTCACTCATTAATGCTCATTGCTTATGCTTCCACAATTGCATTTTAAATTTTAGTTTGGATGTTTTATATTGTGCAGAGTAGTAAATACTCTAAAGCGCAACACAATCGGTATGATTTTACTTATATTTTTCTCTGTTCACGTTAGCCCTCTGTCTGCCCATCAACCCACAGAAAAGACCTAATTACCCCAATTGGGGCAATTTACCTCAAGTTAAGAGCTCCCTCTTGAGAATGATATAAAAAGATCTCCTAGTTGTGTATTTACTTACATATAATAAAAGGAAAATAATTTTGGGCACAAATCTTGTTGGAGTGGAGTCTCTTGTTTAAAACTGTTTTTGGAAGTCGTTATATGGTTAAAAATGTAAAATTCGGAAAAAATGTTTAATGAAGTATGACACAATGCAGAACAGTTCTTTGACGAAGTTTTACCAACTGGAGGAATTTGTGCTATCATTATTAAATGACACCACAACAATTGAGTTCTACGTCACAGCGCAGAACATTGACTGCTGATCTATTTCTATACAAGGAATGACTTCCAGACAGCAAAATTATTAACACCAAATTTATTAAGAACTCACTTATTATTGCTAACAGATACTGTATAGGATAAAGGACAGTGCATCCTTTCCAACTGAACAAAGCCCAGGTTTTTTTCAAACCAGCGTGCAATGGGAGCTTGTGTGGGTTATGGTTAGTATGCTTTTGCAGAAAGCAATCATTCTTTCCGTTGTTTGCAATTTGGCTTTTACAAGGGCCTGATTACTTGTGGTGTCCTTTCAATTTCCAATATCGTTTAGAAATCCCTAGGTTCTGACCAAGTTCATATGATGGGTGTTGACTTAGTGGTACTTTTGACCTTAGTTTGCAAACTTTGACAGACGGGAGTTGGTGGACCACTTTATTCTTATCTAATTTGTTCTAATGAGTAGTTGATGGGCACTAGCGACTGCCGAAATATAATATCTTGTGTTCCTCAGAACAGTGATCCTGTCCCATTCTTATATTTTATTATACTCATGATATAAGGTTTCTCCTTGAAGCAAATGAAGCTACTTTTTTTTGCATCGATCCCATCGTCCAATTCCGCTTCCTTTCATGCATCTTGCTGCCCAATCTATCTATTACTTCTTGGTACAACTATGTGGCTATCGCCCTTCATCTTTAGATCATGTTACTGCATCTCATTTATTTCCTGGATCTCTTTGTCTCACTGTCCAGCTATTACAGTTCCTTGTTTTCGGTCTTGAACACTGAATGACTGAAGGTGGTCCAGTGCTTGGCTTTATGGCCTAAATTTCATGATTCATTCATTCGTTCACCTGGGTTTAGACTTGTGGTTACTGAATCTCTAAACAGAGATCGGCTAACCTTAGTCCTTGGTGCAAGTTACGGGGATGAAGTTAAACCCTAACAATAAAAAAGTATGATTGTTATCAGGTCTAGTACAACGGCACTTTGGTTGGCTTTGCTCATTGTGGATGATGTGAAAATGTTCATAAAACTAATCATCCTTGGTATTCAGATCTTCCCAGACTGTCATCCACAACGTAGTTCTAGATAAGCATTTAATCATAAGCCCTGCCTTTCCCTCTTGAAGTTCAGTATGTGGAGTTTTCTGGAATTTTTTATTCCTTATGTGACCAAATTTTAGAATGATGACGTGTTTCACTTCATAGTTTCTTTCATATGCATCTTATTGTTTTACTTTGATATTTATTTTATATGTTTTTCTTTTTTACTTCTCTTTTCTATTTGTTTTTTCTTTGTTATTCCTCTTGTACATTTTTTATTTACTTCGTAGTTTCTTTTTCCTTACCAGGTTGCCCTCCATTAGGGCCCATGGGATATTACCATTCTACAGTAACAACTAAACTAATAATAATAATACGCAATTTAGGTTATCTGCGATAGGAGTTGAATGTAATTTTTGTAGCTGCCATAATTCTACAGATGGGATTCCTACTTGATTTTTTTTTTATATTTCAGAGCTTGAAGAACTTTTTCGTACTTCTGCCTCTTTCACTGATTTTCTTTATATACACCTGTATCCAAAACGATCTTCGTATTTACCAGGGCAGTGCGATATAAGTAATAGTTTTTTAATATAAATACCGTGAAACAAGTGTAACATTTGTATTACACATAGAAAGATATGTAACCGTGAATACAGATAAATTTTATATTACATGCAATATTAAGCTGTAGCCTTGGATAAACGACAGTTACTTCCGGATGAACAAAACTTGGATCGCAAAAACAGAACTAGTGTCTCTCCAGAATTTAGCGGTCAGTTAGATTATTGTTGAGATCAATGTTTTCGTTATAAATTGCACAAACGGTAGCCACAAATTACGGATTCATATATATATATATATATATATATATATATATATATATATATATATATATATATATATATATATATATATACCTATGTGTGTATATATGTATATATAGATAGATATATAAATATATATATAATGTATATTATATATAACACTGAAGAATATATATATATATATATATATATATATATATATATATATATATATATATATATATATATATATATATATATATATATATATATATACATACACATATATTTTTATATATTATATGCAGTATATATATACACACACACACACACATATATATATATATATATATATATATATATATATA
>NC_089781.1:3236896-3241896 GCF_040412425.1 Macrobrachium rosenbergii
GCTATGAGATTATGATATGCCATGAACATTATGCCAGATTTGTACTCCGGTGAAATTGCAATTTCCTGGTAAGGAATTTAATCCGTATAACGAAAACGGCAGGCTTCTTCAAGAGAAAAGCAATCTCACGCCAAACGTAAGGGGCGAAATGTCCTGGGCGTGAGGTGGACAAGGCAAATACGCAAAGTGTAGAGTGAGACATTTCTGGTTCACACAGCGTTTCTCCACTAGAAGCGGTGAAATTTGGTTGGAAATTTCAGGCTGTAAAATATGAAAAGTATGAAATTGCCAGAGCAGATTGTACACCTGTCGCGCTGGAATCCAACCTTGTGTTCTCTCTTCTGGAAAAAATCAGCAGCTCAATTTGCTACACTTGTTAATAGTATTGCACACACACACGCATATATATATGTGTGTGTGTGTGTTTATATAATACATATATATATATATATACAGTATATATGTATATATATATATATATATATATATATATATATATATATATATATATATATATATATATATATATATATATATATATATATATATATATATATATATATATATATATATATATATATATATATATATATATATATATATATATATGTGTGTGTGTGTGTGTGTGTGTGTGTATTGTAAGAATTGCTTTGAATATTTTGTTCATGGCTTTTCATAAATATAATTTTATTGAGCTTTGGTTAAGTCTCTAAAAGTTTTCTTGGAACTTTCTTTAATCTCCGGCCAAGGTTTTGTATTTGGTTATTTGTATAGTGTTTATTCACCGGATCTCTCTTCTTTTCATGTCTTGTTGAGCGGACTACCGTCTTCAGTGCTTCGCTTGTTGAGCCGCCTATTTGTGTGTTTTTGACTGGCCACCTAATTTCATTGTAGCCTATAGTGCATACATAAAGTAAAATAAAAAAAAAACTGAAAGGGATGGAGTGGCTCCGGAGAGAACGTACACTTAATCACTGTTTAGTCTCAAACTGCCGATTCAAGAATAACCCTGAGAACAGTTTTCTTTACAGCTTTAGCAACTTCATAAATCTGAACAGAAACTTCATCATTATCGTGTTGATGCCCAGTAACCACACAGCACCTCATCTCTGCCTTACCTGCAGCTATGCGCTTCTTAATATTAAGATCATTTTGTTCAAACTCTTCCTCTGCTACATTGAGCCTTCATTTTCTCTGTACACCACTCACCAGTCCTAAAACATCCGGATTATTCACCCTTGTTACTATTAAGTTGCCTTACATGCTCTCTATTGGCCCAAACCACCTAGAAACATTCAGTCATCTATGCTTTTGTGCTAACCTTAATACTACATCACAGTATTCACACGTTTTCACCCTTTCGGCCTTTTATTTCTATATTCCACAGGTAAGATGCGAACAGTCTCGAAAGCTTTCACATTTTTATTTTGCTATGTAACATCCGTGTGACATTTTCAGAAATGATAGGAAGTTCAACGTTTCCTTCATAGTTCTCAAATGTTGCCTCCATAGGCTAACCCTTTCAGACTTTCCTTCCTTGGCCCACATGTTCTATGACTCATATCTTCTCTCGGTCCATTGTCTTCTTTCACATACAATAAAAAATCTATATGAATCAAAACTCAAATCTTCCAACATCAGTTCCCATTCCGGTTTTGCACCTTTCTCGCCCTCTTTCACCCTCATAACTCCATTCTCATTAATTTAAAATGATCACAATCACTATTAAACAACTTATTATCTGCAAATATCAGCCACTTCACACTCCATTCACTATCCATTTCCTTTAATCCTATCTTTCCTTGACATACACCCTTGTCTTAGATTTTTTCACATGGCCACTCAGTGTTCCCTCACGTATTTTTTTACAGCAACTTTGCTTTCATCCCGAAACTTTCTGGTCACAACAGATTACTCTTTACTTCATACGTCCGTAGCACCTTACACATCCTGTTCTTATCAGATGTATGTCTTCCCTATTATTTGCCGTGTTTCATAAACAGCCGAGATGTTCAGTCCATATCTCTCGAATTCGTTTTCTTCTTGCTCCACCCTTCCAATCTGATCAAGATTATTATGGTCCAGTTTCATATTTTATATATATAATATATATATATATATATATATATATATATATATATATTATATATATATATATATATATCAATATATATATATATATATATATATATATATATATATTATAGTTTGTACGTTGGCAATAACGCTGTAGGTCGTTTGTGTTGGTTGGGGCGATGGGTCATAGTCAGGAACTGGGATTAAAAACATAAGTGAAGTTAGTAATTGCTAGGTTTGTTAAGGAAATGGCTACTGAAGTATAGTTACATGATAGAACATAATGCATACAGGTATGTAAGAGGACAGATAGAATAGCCATGAAATGAGAGAGGAGAAATGACTAATAATTGATAAGAGAAGGAAAGTGAGCAAGTACTTTCAGGGAATTGTTCTCTGGGGAAGTGAATGTAGAGTGCATATGAACATATGAGTAAAAGATGCAAATGAGTGATACTGTGTAAGGAGAATGCAGTCTTGAGTTGCGGTACTTTGCATTTTGAAGTTTTTTTGAATAAAGAAGTGACGTAGAGAAAACATTTACTATACAATAAACACAGTCATTCGGTCCTTTTCTGTTACTAGATAAATTAGTATTTTACGTTGAGTTTGTAAAGTATATTCACCAGAGTATACTATTAGGTTAATAGTTATTTGGAATTTCAAGTAGGCTTAGTTCCAAGTAAGAGGTGAATCTGTGCAGCGGGGGGGACGGCCCTAGGGTTGGTTGCAAGAAATTTGGTCTGGAAGCCTTGGGGTGGCAGCCAGAAAAATTTTAGAACCACAGCGTATTACATATAGATGGCGAAGTGACTGGTTTGATATAAGAGTGGGTCTGGGCACGGTTGTGTGATGTCATAGTTAGCTGTTTGATATCTTTATCAGTTGAATGATTTAAGAAGCCAGAGAGAAGAAATTCCATGTAGGTCCAAAATTATGGGATAAGGAAATTGGTCATGAAATGTGGAATTGTCAGTAATTCAAATGATACACAAAAGAAAAAAGATTAAAGTGAGGTGTGCAAGAATATGTTGACTGGATGATGAATGGTTTGGAATATGAGTGGTCTGAGGCAAGGGTGGTGATGTTTCTATTGTTGTTTTATAAATTTGTGAAATACAAGGTAATGACTGGATGTAGGGCCAAAATTGTGGGCCAAGAAAATGGTCCATGAATGGAATGTGAAATTGCAGATGTTTCAGATAGTGTTAATAGGGGTTAGTGAGGGGAAATTGCAGCAACTGTTGAAAGTGTTTGCAAAAGAAGTTGAAGGTGAATTTGAGCAGGAATAAGGTTATGGGGGTAAACAGAAACCAGTAAAATGGCGTAGTAAATGCTGATAGGGATGGTAAAAGGATTAAAACATTTGATTTGTAAAGGTATTTTGGAACAGTGTAATTGATGATGGTATGGTAAGAAGAGAGGCGATTTGCTTATTAAATCAAGCAAGGAATTTTGAAAGGTTTTTGTGGAAAATCTGGAGGAGAGCTTGAGTGCCTATGGGAACCCTAGTAATAATATATGAAGGAATTGTTGACTCGACTTTCCTTAATGAAAGTGAAGAGTAGAAGTTGCATGTAAATGAAAGAAACGAGTTAAATCCATTTTTTTTTTTTGCAAAATATATATGGCATCAGAAGGGGTGTAAGGATGAGAAGTATGAAGAAAAAAGTAGTAACAATGTTATTGTGAGTGCCAGTGACATTAGACTGTTTTGTCCTTTGGACATAATGTAAGACTGTAAGCTTGTGAAAAAGAGTGTCTAATATCAAACCATTGAGAAGAGGGCGAAAAGTACGAAAATGCCGCATATGAATTGAAACGTGAATTCAAATGGAAAGGTCTTAAATATTCAGGGAACAAGATAGTATGAGTAAGATGTAGGTGAAACTGAGACTAAACTGCAGCACAAAAAAAACAAAAAAAAACACTGCAGTCTCAGGCAAAATTCATAAACAACAATTTCCCCTTAGGGAGGTAGTGCCTTCAGTTCATCTCACGTGGTGCACAATAGGCATTACTTCAGGGTCTTTGCAGCGTCCCTTTGACCCCTGGCTGCAACCTCTTTCATTCCTTTTACTGTACCTACGTTCATATTCTCTTTCTTACATCTGACTTTCCAACCTCTCTGACAATTGTTTCTTAGTGCAACTGCCAGGTTTTCCTCCCTTTTCACCTTTCAAACCTTCTTACTGGCAATTTCCCTCTCAGCACTGAATGACCTCATAGGTCCCAGCGCTTGGCCTTTGGCTTAAATTCTATATTCTATTCTAAGAACAACTGTTAAACGATCGACTGAAGCTGCTTGTCCTAAAAACATCAAATCATATATTGAGGTCTGAAACTGTAAGTACTACTGGGTTCAGGTGTTTCGTCAATACAGTATATCACAGACAATTAGTATATCTGCTTTAAATCTATAAGTTTTCATAATATGCAAATAAGAATATATACAGTACATGCATACATGTGTATATTATGCGCCGATATAGTTAAAATTAATATTCCTGGCACTGAATTGTATGAGCATTATATATAGGCTATCTGTAGAAAACCGTTTTGCAGCATGAAAATATATATCGCCTATTTGTAGTTTTCTGAAATAACTTTAGTAAGCAAAATTACGTGACCTTTTTAGCGGTTCATTGCTATTCATATGTAATGCTATTTTTGAAAAGATCTGGCTGTTGGTAGAGTATTCTAATGCTGCATAAACAATTTTCCGAAATGCTTTTTTTTTTCAACCTAATACTACAATTTTCAGAAAAGAGGCTGATTTTCGAAACATTTGTTTCACTGCACTGGCATCTTTTCATGACAGCCTCTTAGGGGTGAATTAGAGCTCCCTTACTTTTCAGTTTCTAAACTAAAGATTTCCCAAATTCGTGAACAATAAGCGAAGCTATGTAAGCAACAGTACTTTT
>NC_089781.1:3246896-3251896 GCF_040412425.1 Macrobrachium rosenbergii
GTCACGTACATATCACAGGGCAAAGGTGATGGGAAAGATCATTGTACTGTATATCACATATACATTTTGAGGCATGATACTCATTTGAATACACGTCTTGGATTTAGCAGTTCCTCTTGAAAAGCCAAGGAGTTCGTCAATTTGGAATCCCGATTTGTATTCCAATTCCATCTGAGTAATGAATCGCAGAGAGACGTTTTCATTACCGGCCTGTTTATTAACTTATTAACAAACTTTCTGTCTAATGTTCTCATTTTGTTTTGTGTCAGAGGAAAACTAAGATTTATTAGTGGCCTTCATTTTACCATGAAAATTATATATATATATATATATATATATATATATATATATATATATATATATATATATATATATATATATATATATATACACACACACACATACACACACACATACGTGCACACACATGTGCTGGAAGGCTTTATCCTTCTGGCACCACTACTCTTACGGAAAAAGAGGCGTATAGTGAACAACAAGCACACACATACACACAAACATCATTTACATATATGTATATATGTGTGTGTAATGCATGTATGTATGTATGCGTATGTGTGTGCGTGCGCTTGCATGTGTACATACAGTTGAATGTGAATGTGACAAGATTTGGTTCCCCACTTTCTAATTTGTTCTTTGTCCCTAGGTTTTTAAATGACAGTTAATGACCGGCTTATGTCTAACTGACATAAAAACAACAGTTGTCACTGGCGACGGCAGTAGGTTTATGGCGATTGGATTTCGTTTCCCTTCGGCGTGTACATTAAAAAAAGGATACAAAAACACACAAAAATGGCTGGTTTGATGAACTGACAGCAATATTAAGGTTTTATATACGTGAAAATAAGAGTTCTGTACGTGATATTAATGAGGCTTTGTTTCGCGGGATTATATAGAGACGTTGAAGCCTAGGAAGATTTCGTTAGCATATTAACGGTGAATACCTATTAGTTACGTCTGTCAGAGGTAGACTGAGACAAGATTCCTACGTAGTTTTATCTCGAAAGTCATTCTCTTTTAGAAGAAATCAGGGTAAATCATACGCGCATGTCTCTAAAACGAGCAACGTACACAACACATTCCAGGTTTTAGTAGCTGGTTGAGGTTAGAATCAGCTTGAAAGAGAAATTCGCTGTGCTGTTTGTGGTAGCTCACTTCTTAGAGAGAAGAAAGTTTCGTTATAATTTTATTCCAAGTGATGGAAAAGATTTTACAGGGATTGCTAGTGAACGTAAAGAAAGTGATTGATTTAATTCTATGAACCCAGTATCTCATTAGATACATCCAGTCTCTATTATTATGATGCAGCTTTGATGTTAGATGTCTTGTTCCCTATTCCGTGTTTTAAAATGTGACCATAGATGGAATGCTGACATGTATGTGTCAATGCTGTAACAATGCTGTAACAATTGTCTTTTCAATTTTTTTGATGAGTGCCTGCCGATCGAACCAAAGTTGGTATATTGATACATTGCTTACAGGGGGCAGACAGTTAACTGCATTCCTGCCTTTCATATTTTTTGTGATAATCAACTTACATTCATTCAACCATTGATATACAAACGTAGAACATTCGGTGTGAAAACATCTGTACTTTTCCAGAGGAAAAAACTTCTATAAAAGACGGTAACTTTCAGAGAATAACAGACAGGCAGAAACAAAGTTTTGTTTTTCTTGTTTTTTACCTGTCCCTATTGAAGACGCTTGTCCACAGCAGCCAGCAAGATTCCCGAATTAAAAATGATCACAATAGGTGAGAAAAATTGTGAGAAACTTGTGATATTCCTATCTTGGATCTGAGATTATGTTGACCTGAGGTGGATTTCCTTTTCAGTCAGGCTCATTCTCTAATCTAACATGATCAAGTTTTATGCAGTGATTTTTTAATTGCTCTTTTTTCTTGTTTCTTTTTTGTTTTTCTATAGGTTCCTTTAGAACCTCCGGAGATTCAATTTGAAAATGTCTAGGAGATATTTCTTTATACTTATCATAGATACCTTTAAGAAATTCAAATACAAAAACACCAGCCAGCAGAGTTTATTCCTTGCGGCCCGCTCATGTAGCTTAATATAGCAATTAACGAAAAGGATTTTTTTTTTGCTTTAATATTTATAAGACTATTCAATGTGTATTAATGCTCGAGTTTCTTGAGATTATTAAGAAATAAATTAGAGCTGAATATGCCAGTTGCTCTAGTAGCCCTCATATTTATTTTTCATTTGATTTCTGAAGGATGGGTTAGAAAAAATGACTTCAGAAATATTGTTAACGACCTTTGTAGCTTAGGTAAGAGTGTTTTGAAACCGAAAACTGCATTCGTCACCAAAAAGGGCACATAAGCATTTAAGCATTTTTCATCGCCAAGTTGGACCTTGAAATATGTTTTTGGAATCAAAACCTTAGGCTACCTGTTTCATCTCCATGTTAAATTCATCAGAAATGTGAATACCGAAAGCTACAGTTGCTGGACAGGAGATTCTAGGTGTACTTCAAAAGATTGCTAGAAAACAGTCTTATGCCAGATTTTCGTGCGACAGACTAAAAAACATAACATTTTCTGGAAAGGAAACTTCAAATTTGTCTTAACCGATAGGTCCCTCAACAAATACGACCCCAGGAGGAGTATTATTATGTGGTTAGTATGAAGTCATCAAATGAAATATTAATCTCATCGCTGTTTCGCTGTCAAAAACATTCGTCATTTTTCCTGTACTAGTTACAATGAATTTAATATTTTCGTGCAAATACTGATAACCCAACCGTGAGTGATCTCAAGAATCCATAGCGCCTGAATAAAAAAAGGAACTAAAGGCCCCTTATGTATATATATATATATATATATATATATATATATATATATATATATATATATATATATATATATATATATATATATATATATATATATATCCGATGGAGAATTATCACCGTGATATATATATATATATATATATATATATATATATATGTATTATTTATATATGTGTGTTATGACAGCATTATTTCCCAGAAGCACTGGTTCTTGAAATCTCTAAGCAGAACACCCAGTGAGTGAAAATGTCAGTTAGCCATGTTTCCCTAGGTTGTTTGATCCACATAGTCCTTGTGAGTGATGTTAAACACTCGCGAAGTGATATTCATAAATTAATGTGACGCCTAATTTAAAAACTCTAAACTATTCCACTCGAATCGTACATGTGACACAAATCAGTAAATTCTATGAACTGTAAGGTTACAGCAAAAGGTATGCATGAAAGTCGGTGAGCAGCCAAGTCTGAAGCAAATAAACAGTAACCTTCACGAAAATTTTACCCAAAATGTACACGGTATCTGGTAAGAGAAAAAAATATAAACATTGCGCATTTATTTCTTTCGTCAGCAGGTGCCGTGTAGGTTACCGCTGTCACAAAGTAGTTATTGCTAACTGAAATCTAACAAGGCCGCTGAATCACACTTCTGAGCTATCATAAATAAATTCACTCGCTTAATGTATTTATTCTCAAATATCAAGTGAAAATTTGATCGAGATAAAATGAAAGGTGTTGTAAAACTAGTTTAGGAGGAACGAAAAGGATGCAGAAACTGAGAAGGCAGTTAGTAATGCATATGGTAGAAGAGGGTCTATTTCACTACGTGTCTTTTCTTGTTGTTTGTCTTCACCTTACCTTTCATCGTATATTCTTTTATTTATTTTTCATTAACGTATTCTTAATGCAATATTTTTTTCATGCTCAGATGGGTGGCTGGTTTTGATCAGTCCCTCTTAGTCTTGATAGGGTTGGGGGTGGTGTTAGCCTAACGGGGTAATTCCCCAAAAAGTAAAAATAACAGAGCATGGGTTAAGATACATAACCTTTACCATTCAGGATCACTACGAACACATCCATTTCTTTAGTCAAGACCTTTATCTTGTTACCTTTTTATTCGCTGCATTCATGACGTCATTCGCCTCTTCTGCTGGTGTCAGTTAATGCACACACTATTCTCAGTAAAAGACTGACATCCTAACTGTAAATTTACTTATCGGCTTCCCTCACAAATCGTGTATTTCCCTGTTTCAGTACGCTCTATGTTCTTAGAGTAGGGAATATGTTTTTTATCCGTATTTCACTTCACTTCTATTCCTTCGGCTCTTCATTGTTATTCTTTGAATCAGTAGGTTGTCAGTAGTCATTTAATGTTCTTAGACAAGATTAATTTGGTTCACTTATAAATGTTTATGTGGAGTGTATCAGTAAATTAACGGAAAACAAAATCTTTGTTTTATGCTGAGATCTGTCCGTCGAAGGTCAAAATGTGTGTGGCACTGACGGGCACTCTCTCGAAAATTTGACTTGGTCAGTTATTCACGGAGTGACCTTCTGGTCTTCCTATTTAATTTAAGCTCATCCGAATGGCGTGATTGATGGATGGATTTAAGTAATGAAAGGTGAGTAGCCGCTACTTTAATTTGATCACCTCTTTTATGATACCTGCTCTGATGACGAATTTTACAATCTCGTTTCGCTTCTAGTGGATATGTATGCATGTAACTACCAACGCAGGTGACTATGTATGCATGTTTTCAACGGCCTGCTCTGTCGCTTCGCATGCTAATAGTTTTTGTAACAACCTCGTGGATCATTCTCAAACAAAGAAGGAAGATGCTCATTAAAGGTAGGGTATACTGCGTTAAGTCATCATCTTTATTATGATGCCTCTAAAAGTGCAACGGGAATAATAACTTTCCTTGGGACCTCCGTCTGAACCTGCTCTCTAATCTTGCCGTGTCCGGGGATCCTTGCAGATAGGTAGCATAAGGCCGAGTTTGCTGTGGAAAGCGATTAACATCGGCTTTTAAGGGAAGTGAAAATTTGATGAAGAGGTGACCTAGGTGTTTCAAGCTAAGCAGAATTGTAGGTGAGAGAGAGAGAGAGAGAGAGAGAGAGAGAGAGAGAGAGAGAGAGAGAGGGGGGGGGAACGTGAACATTGCATATACGTAT
>NC_089781.1:3254396-3279396 GCF_040412425.1 Macrobrachium rosenbergii
GTCTTTGCAGTCCCTTCGGCCCCTAGCTGCAACTTCTTTCATTCCTTTTATTGTCCCTCCGTTTTTATTCTCTTCTTCAATTCTGACAGGATTACGTACAAAATTAAAAGCTTACAACCCATTGGACTCGTTTTTTCCTCTAGAAAAGACTTGTACATGCTTAAGAAATTAGCCAGGAGTCACACCCTAGCTATCACTCGCCCAGACGAGGGTAAGGGTGTTGTCTTACTAAACAAATCTGATTATATTGATAAGGTTGAAAACATTCTAAAAGACAACACTAAATTCAAACTCCTAGGTAAGCCAGACTTTGCAACATTTTTAAAATTGAGGGCCGGATCAATAGATTTTTAGAGTGTATTTAGGATAAAAATATTACAACTAAGGAAAAATACCATTCTCCTTGTAGTACCGGTTCTACTTACGGCATCATGTATGGACTCCCTAAAACAGACAAAGAAGTGATTCCCATTAGACCACCTGTACTAGCGTCATGCGATACCCCGAATTACAGGTTAGCTAAGTTCCTTGTTCCCCTGCTTTCTCACCTGATAGAAAATGAATATAATATCAAAAAATTTCCTCCACTTCAAAGAAGCCACACTTTGCCAAGACTCTGACCTCTTTATGGTCAGTTATGATGTTGAGTCTTTGTTTACCAATATACCTGTGAACGAGACTATTGAAATTATTGTAAACAAACTCTTTCTTGAAACTGACTCTCTTTTTCTTGAAACTGATTCTCTTTTAATAATTTTAATAAATCTGATTTTAAGAAACTATTGCAACTTGCAGTGAAGGACACTGCCTTCATTTTTATTAAAAATTGTTACGCTTAAATAGATGGTATAGCTATGGTTTCTCCATTAGGGCGGGCAAAAAAAGACAATCCATTTGCAGGCATTTTTATGTGCTCCTGGAGGAGTGATGCCTCATTTTTAGACACCTGTCCTTTTAGTTACCATCCGTTGTTCTACAAAAGGTACGTTGATGATACTTTGCGCTTTTTAAATCCAAGTATGACGCCGAAAGGGTTCTTGAGTTTATTAATAGGGCACAGCCAACTATAACGTTTACTATGGAGTGTGAAAGTGATAATAAACTACCTTTCGTAGACGTTTTAGTCTCACGACAATATGATCATTTTAACACTTCAGTTTCCAGGAAGAGAACTTTTACAGGACTAGGTTCAAATTTTTATAGTCACTGTTTTTATGGTTTTAAATTAAGCTCTATATCTACATTACTTCATCGTGCCTTCTCATTGACATCTAGTTGTGAGTTTTTCACGAGGAAATCCACTTTTTACATAAATATTTTACAGGTAACTATTTTCCCACCAAACTTTTTCACAGGTGTGTTTTCATACTTCTTAAAAGTTTTCATTACAAAAGTCTTTACCTGCTGTGCCTAGTCTTCCGTTTTATGCAAATGTACCTTTAATCCATGACCAAAATTTCTATGATGCACTAAGAAAATTCATATCTAATTATATACCAGCAATTAAATTTAATGTCATCCCAGCAAATCAACTTACTCTGGGTAGTTTGTTTAAATTCAAGGATAAACTTAACCCTTTGATGACCTCGCGTTGTATACAAGTTCAGTCGCCCTAGATGTAAACTAGGGACCTACGCGGGATCCAAGCAGAGGTTACTAAGGGCCAGAATTGATTACCATAAGGGCGTTAGCTATCGAACTGGGAGCAAACTTGCTAATCCTGAATTTTCCAACATCAGACAGCACGTCAATAAATGTCAGCATAATATGCAATACAAAAATTCTGAAATGTTGGGACGGGCACCGAATGGCAAACTATTAGCAGTCTTGGAGGCCTTGTTTATTAAACAACTTGTTTCTCAATTGAACACAGACTTCCTCGGCAACTCTTTTACCTTACGTGAGCTGTTGCCTTTTGTCGTTTCAGGTTTGTTCCTCCTGACTTTGTCCTTCCTTTCTCTCTTGATGGTTGGTTCTGCTGTAGCTATTTTTAATTTCGTTATTTATAATGTATTATGTCTTATATTTGTATTTTAGTGCTTTTAATGTTAATTTTATTGTTTTTTTCTTTATAGCTTGAAAATGAAACCTTTGTGTTCGAGTTACTAGTAACCACCATATCCTAGAACATTATATATATATATATATATATATATATATATATATATATATATATATATATATATATATATATATATATATATATATATATATATATATACATATACAGTATATATAAAGTCAACTGGTAAAAGTATTATATATATATATATATATATATATATACATACACACACACACACACACACATATATATATATATATATATATATATATATATATATATATATATATATATATATATATATATATATATATATATAGTCTGTGTAAAAACACATATATATATATATGAAAATATACTGTAAATACCATAATAGTCTGTGTGAAGTAAAAGAATACTTTTGTATTTTGTATTTTGTGTATACTCATTTACGGAAGAAGTGTATTTAATGTGCACAAAAGTGCTTAGGGAGCATTCATGTATGTTTTTGGCATATACATATATATATATATATATATATATATATATATATATATATATAATTTATAAAGGGAGAGAGAGAAATGTGAAATTCCACAATGATATAAAATAGAAAAATTATACACGTTTTCAAAACAGAGCTTTTGCTAGCCACCTTTAGCTTTATCAGTTTTTAGCTAAAGGTCACTTTTTTAGCTAAAGCTCACTTTTTTATATATATATATATATATATATATATATATATATATATATATATATATATATATATATATATATATATATATATTATAAATAATCCTTGTTCGACCTCTCTTCCTTGCTTCTTAATCGAATAATAATAATTTGTCTTTTGTTAAAGTAAGAGGGCAGACAATGTAGGCTGGTAGAACGCGAAGAAGCGAGCGGGAAGCAGTGTTTTCGATTTAAATCCGCCAATGACCGAGGCTTAAGCTTAGAGGGTCATAGTTGGATACAGTTTTGCTAGGCTAGACCTTAGTTATTCTGTTCTTAAAACCCTATTTCCTCTACTCTGTATTGCCGAGACTATTGTCATTTAAGGTCAAGCCCTGGATAGGCGGAGTTTTGAAGCAAGTATGCGAGAAACTGCCCTGGCGTTGAGACTTCAGACGGAGCTGCCACGGCACAAGGACGTGCACGGGTTGTCTTCCAAGCATCCTGTTTTCCTTCCTTTGTCCAAAACGAGGAGATAATTGTTATTCCAACGGACCGAGGAATCTTATGCAACTGATCACTGCATCAGCTAACCCAGTGGTAATTTGAAATGACAATTGCTCCCAGTTCTCTTTCCCTTCGACTGAAACTCTCATTTTCCCTTGTTCAAATTTTCCTCTTTAAACAGTCACTGAACAAGAAATCCTAGTAAAACATATCCCATTCATGAAGTCATCTGTCAAGTACAATTATTGTTGTCTAGTGAAGTCACATAACTTATCCACCATGGTGTCAAAAGTATTATTTCTAACTTAAGAAATCATCCCCTTGTGATTAAGTAATGACAAGTGAGAGTTTCTGTAATGCAAGAGTGTTATCTGGATACGTCTTTTTCCAGAACTGTGTATGCCTTGGGCCTGTGCAACATCCTCTTTCTTGGAGAAGAATCTGCATCATTAGTACCAAGAAGCCATAATTCGACCTTGCAGTAAATTCCTGATAAAGCGTCTGAGAGGCATGTAAAACTGTTGCACTCATTCTGTGTAGCATTGAGATTTTACTCTAAGTCGGCCTAATAACCCATTTCATTTTATTTTACATTTTTTGTTTAAACTAGGATTCCAGTAAGTTTGCTGAATTCATTCATGTGGTTATGAATAAACCTCTATTTTAGCCTTAATTGACAGAATTACGTGGGTCTTAGGTAAAGCAAGGCGATATAAACCAAGTAACAAATAATTAAACCCATTAGCTGAAGGACCCACGTAACTATATATATATATATATATATATATATATATATATATATATATATATATATATATATATATATATATATATATATACATTTATTATATATATATATTTGATAGCGATGTGGAATTTCCTTTTTATACCTGAGTACGACACTGTGTTCATGGTGTAGATTATATAATGTATTTATATATATATAAACACACACACACACACACACACACACATATATATATATATATATATATATATATATATATATATATATATATATATATATATAACTGAATATAAACAACTGAATATAAACAACTGTAGTATCACAAAATTACATATTCCATTCATAATTCTTACGTTGTTTATCTTATCCCGAAGGGCCAGGAGGGTCATAGGTCCTATTTTATAAATATCAAAAGAATCCGGAAGGGCCAGGAGGGTCATAGGTCCTATTTTATAAATATCTAAATAAAAATTACAGAAATCTAAAAATGATGCGGCATCCCCTCTAATTTAGAACTTTTGATTATGATATTGATGAGGTTATTTATTTAATCTTTCGAAAATAAGTCATATATGTGTGCACCTAAGTACTGTATCAATATATCTATAAATATATGTGAATACAGTTTGCTATTTGATCGTAGACTACCCTGCAAAATACGTGTTAAATATCCATACTCACCCATTTTTCCATTTTGGAGGGAATGTAGAGAGAGAGAGAGAGAGAGAGAGAGAGAGAGAATACTGGCATATTTATGTATGTGTGAGAGAAATGCCATCATAGTATTGTGTGGAAACCTGAATGAGACATGATAGTCATAAAACTAAATCAATAATAACCACGTTGCTTTCGGAAAACACTCTTAATCGTTATTAGCGGAGTCCATATGCGAGGGATTCCCGTCGTTTTAAAACCCCATCAGTAACGAAAAGTCCTATCCACTTCCAGCAGTCACCTTCCGGATGGAACAAGAAAAGTGAGAGGGAAAGGCGTGTGCCTAGAATAAGGGGAGAAATTGGGGGATGCGACTGGCCTCAGGTTAAGCTAAGATGGGGCTCGGGTGTTGTGGGAAGGAGGAAGAGGAGGAGGGAGGAGGAGGAGGAAGAGGAGGTGGGTCCGAAGGCGTGCTCCTTGGGGCGGCAGGAGGAGAAGGAAAGTGTCTGACGCAGGGAGTCCCTTGAGAAGTCACCTGGACGAACGGTCAGGCGAAGTCCATTTGAGCTCATCTTACATTTATAAGGTAATATGGGCAGTGGGGTCCCTGTGGCTCCGAAGGGGATCTCAAGGATAAACTTCAAAGTGGCTGATGGCTTTCGTCTCTCCCAGCTCCGGTCTACGACGTGTGAGGCCAGGGAAGGAAGGGCAGGAATAGGAGGAAGAGGAGGAGGAGGCGGTGGAAGAACATTAAACAGAAAGAGGGAGAAGCTCGTGGAAGGAAGGTGAAGAAGAAAAAGCTTTCAAAATAAGGATTTGACATAAAAAAGCATTTGATATAAAGTGTAATTTTCTTCTCAATATAAAATTACTAAGGAATTCTGTGGTTGAATTAGATTGCCATGCTTAT
Organism: Macrobrachium rosenbergii; assembly: GCF_040412425.1. Lineage (NCBI taxonomy): Eukaryota > Metazoa > Arthropoda > Malacostraca > Decapoda > Palaemonidae > Macrobrachium > Macrobrachium rosenbergii. The sequence continues at coordinate 3,259,932 of NC_089781.1, forward strand.
AAACTACTGTACCGTTATTGTCAAAAATGATAGTAATGTGTTTCAGTGCCGAAGGCTGATGTAAGTAGAAATAAACTGTATATCTTTGAGTAGGTAATTTATCATAGTCCAGCATGTCTAAAAGCTCGTATATCTGTATTACTGAATTTTAACAAATAAGTTTTACAGCAAATCATAGTCATGTTTTTTTTTTTTGCTTCAAGTAAATATTTGATTTTTTTCGGTTTTTGCTTATTTGAGCTTATTATAATAAAGTATAACTAGTTAGCTTCAAAATGATACTAAATTCAATATTTTTGGGGGTACTAACATACCATAGATAAATAAAAAAATACACTACAAGAGCTCTCAGCAAAGAATAAAAAAATCAGTTCATATATCAGGTACTTATTTTTTTGGCAAGTATTTATTTACAGCAAATTATATGTTTTTGTTTTCGGCAGACTTCCCCTTATCATTTTGTTATATTTCGTTGTTTTGATTTTTTTAACACATTGCCACAAATAGCTGCCAAAGAGCTTTAGAATTAAAGGAAAATTATATTTTAGTATGAAAAGTAACTCTACACAGACTATTCAGATAAAAAAATCACAATTTCAAAAGTGATCAGTGTTCTGATATTTTTAGGCACTAATGTTCCCAAAATATATTTTATAGCCTTGAAAATGCAACGTCGGATGCGTCGCGAAACGTTGTCATTAACAATAAACTGTTAAAGGATGAGGATGCCTTTCCCTACTACTCCCTTCGTGGTGTGTACTTTGAGCTACAGCTCCTGCCCTTATGTATATATATATATATATATATATATATATATATATATATATATATATATATATATATATATATATATGTTACTTCATAAGTATATTGAAAATAAATCAACCTGAGCATATATATATATATATATATATATATATATATATATATATATATATATATATAATATATATATTTTATATATTTATATATATATATATATATATATATATATATATATATATATATATATATATATATATATATACATACATATATATATATAATGTGTGTCTGTATACATGTGTATGTGTTACCACATGAAACGCATCACCTTAGACAGGATATATACATGGATAAAAAAATTATTTTGAAAAAAAATGTTTGTTTGGCTATTTTGATCTTTAACGGATGCTACTGTAAGTACAGGAAGTCATTTTTGACATGGCTATTAATCTTTATGGAAGAGTGTACGTACGAGGGCTATTTACTATTATTAATATTATTATTTTAGGATAATTTTGTGCTTCCAACAGTTGTCGTTGTCAGGACAATCACCAAAGAATCTTAATTTAATTTTGCTGTCGAATTCATTTAAGACCATTTCTATCCAGTGCTTACTTTACTAATCAGATGATTAGTATTCTTGGATAAAATTAATTCACTAGATTTTTCTTAATGTACTGACTTGAGTCAGCATCGTTACAATTAAAATTTGTTAAATTGAGTATTTTGTATAAATTTCAATTTGTCCTAGAAGTTCTTGGAAAAAATTGCAGAAAATACCAAAAGGGTTTACTTCAGTGTTATATTGCTGTGCAGAATTTAATAATCGCCTCTCTCCTGTCCGTAGGTGTGTATCACCTGCGATTCTTTCCCCTGCTCCTCTGACGGTATATCTCAGACTATTATGGATGTCAGCCACACACTAACGTCGATTTCTTGATCGAGACAGGATCATTACATCTGGGATGGCGGAACATTTTTTGTTTTTATTATTATTTTGGATATTCATTCCAAATGTATAAAATTTTACCACTACGGTGTAGGTACATTGAACCACTATGCATTTTTCAAAATTATCAGGTTTCTTCCGACATACGTTTCCTCTTAAACACTCATATCATTTATGCATTTTGTATTTCCGCAATGAAAAATTACGTAACAAGCAAAGCCTCCGCCTCTCCGTGCTTTATTTGTAAGATAGTGAAGCAATGTGCTTATTAAGATCATTACCCTATGATAGCTACACGAAGATGATGTTTATATATGAAGTTTATTTATGAAAGATCTATTTCGAGCATTGTTTCCTCCGTCCGGATTAATGGAGCATTGCATGAGTATAATGTGGCTGTTTGTGACTTTATTCGAGACTGATTGGTTGATTGTAAGCTTTCTGGCATGTCAACCACTTGGGTCACTGACGTTTGTCTTCAAGAACATTGTGCGTCATAGAATGCATCAGTATTCCATAACCTTTATGATACCTCGATTAAACATTGCTCAGGGCAAAGATTCCTCTGTTTTTATACGAGACTTTACGTAATTTATGTATATAGATGCAACGATTTTGAAGCTGGCTTGAATAACGGAATAACAATAGAGGGTATTGGGTTTAGAGAACATTAATTTTTTCTATAATTTGATATTATCGAGGGCACTGAGGTTTTTAGACTGCCTATTGAACTCAGTCTGTACCAACAGTCTGGTAATGTGATCATTAGTGGGCATTGAAAACAATGTTTGTTTTTATAAAAAATCCAGCTCTATTCTATGCTGTTTTTTTCATCTCCAGATAAAGGATCCATAATAAAAAAAATTGGAAGGTCATAATTAATGAAAACTAATTAAATTGAATCGCACAGGTAAAGGACTTGGTAGGTTATTTTTTATTTATTGCTGTTTAATAGGATATAGGATTAAAGCTTGATAGAAAAATACTAGAAGTGAAATAAGAAAGCTTTTAACTTCCTCGTTGTTAAGTTTTGATACCAGGTAAACTGTTTGACAGCTGAATCATTTCTCCGTGGTTAAGGTACTGAATGCTGGTTTAAAACCACGAAAACAGTGGTAAACAACTGGTGTGTGGTTAAGGTTAAATCCCTGAAGTTGTCATTCTATAAGGAACCAACGTGAGGTTGAAAATTGTCTTTAACCTTAGCTGCATACCGTACAGGTATACACGAATTATATATTTAATTATATACTGTTGTTCCTTCAAGAATATGGTATTTTAATCAAACTTATACTACTTGGCTAATAGAAACTAATTTCATATTACTATTTGGTGACTCAGATATAAAGCGAAGGGTGGCTGCTTGTTCATAGTTCAGTGGCTTGTCATATGGCAAAGAAAATGGAAAAGTAACAATTTATTTGATAGACCAATATTTATGAACTGTGTCCTTTTACAGCTAAATTAATCCGAGTGCAGCGTTCTGTAATGGAATTCCCATGGTGCGCAAGTCTAAGTCATACCCCAGAATTTGAGAACATTGATTATACCATTACCACCTGACGTGAGGCAGTTAGTGGTCTATTTTGGAACTGAAGATTTTTGCATAGGCGTTGAAATAGAAAGCTCTTGTTTGACAGATATAATACGATTGGCATAAAATGTTTCTGTTAAAACATTTTCTTCCCCGGATAACTGGTGCTTCGTAACGAAAGTTAAGTTATTTCAGTACGGAGTGTTACTCATATTTTTGTACCAAAACTTTAGCTACTGCAGGCTTAGTCATCTGAGTTAGAATACTACCAGTTACTCTGTTAAGAAAGAGGGAAAAATAAGAGAATTAAGGGCAGGAAAAGATAATCAATAACGGTAGAAGAGAAACAAGTGGACATAACCACCTCCGCTTTGTTAGCCTCTCAAGACCTTTCTGTTTGTAGGTCTCTGATTATTCGAGCAATAGAAATTACATGCACTTTTAACGAGGCATCAAAAGTTGGTGCTTGGATTATATTCGGACTTTATGGCTCTTAACAGACCGTAAAACCAAGTATAATGACGGTCATCGTCTCACTTAGAACTGTTCTATCATATTTTGTATTTCTTCTCTTCAGCTTGTTTCTACAAAAAACACAGAAATCACCGGATTCAGCTTTTCATGCTTTACTTTTTCCAGTTTATTTTGCATTATTATCAAAGAAACAACCCGATAATGAATTAGGTTATTTTAACCTCGCACAAACACACACACACATACAGTTATCATTTCTTCAGTCACGCCAGTGTTTGAGGACGGGACACATTAAAAAAAATCTGCTCTTTTGATTCCCTCTAACTCCTCTTACGCTAAACTTCATACTGGTCCCAGACCATGTCAGCCACAGCTAAGATGGTTTTTGACCCATTTAAAATGTTTAGAATTACGGACGGTGTTTTGGTCATGCAGATGTCGGGTGAGGTCTGATTACTAATTTCTTGCGTGGAAATCATTATACTTTTTATATGAAGACGAAGTTTAGCTGTAATGTTACCGTATGTGTTCTATCTCCCTAGTTTACAATGCATAAGCAGTGGTGTTCTTATCACAATCCGAATTTCTTAATCATCTAGCCTATAATAGTGATAATAATGTTCGAATGGATCTTGTTGGGAGCGGGGTAGGTAGGGGAACGGGAGGGTAGGGGAGACATCCACTCTCCTGCAAACCTGTTTGTCCGGCCCGGGTGGGGGCGTGGTAGGTAGGGGATACAGCTGCGCCGAGGTGCGCGTAGGGCGCGCTAACAAGCTCGTTCTCCAATACTTTTTTTTTCACGAATGGCTCAGCCTTACTGACGTAGAGAACCTAGAGATCGGTGTCGAAGTAGCATCAGACTTCATTATATTCTGAATAAGGAAGTAATGGTGCACTGTGAAAGTTACTTCCAAGATGCCCTTAGGTCTTGCTTAATGCAGATGGGCCAACTTCTTCCAATAGACTGACACTCCGCGTCTTCCTTTCATCAGGTTGGCATTATTAATGACGCTGGTCCTGTCGTTAGTCTTTCCCTCGAAAGGTTCTGTACACATCTTTTTAAGTACACTGCCTTGCAATTTTGATGGGCGTGACTGTGGAGGTGGACAATTTACGCTTGGAAGAGGGAGTACTGATTCCAGCGAAATCCTGGAGCCTTTTTACGCAACATTTTTATTAAGGTCTCGCAGTTCTGCTTTGAAGTATAGTTAGTTGCTGAAAGTTGTCAGTTTTCAGAACGTTTTCCCCATTTACGCTTAGACTTCAGACTGAGTTGATTACTGTAATTAGGAAATACCTCAGTACGCTAATTAGTCCGTTTCCAAATCATCCCCATGCAACATATTCATAACCAAGCTACGGAAATAGTCGTATGGCCTGAGTTACTCGTAAAGACGAAGGGGTGAAGATATTAGCTACAGTTTGCTGTATGGACGTCTGTGAGTCTATCTAAATGTTGCCTAAGTAACCGTTAGAATTATTTAACGTGTTCAGAGACCCAAGAGCACACGGGCCTAAAGCCTATTTCTGGAAGCCCTTAGGAAGAGGCAACGCCGCGTATTTGCTTTAATAAACCTCTGGATTAACCAGTAAATGTTAGGGTCGTCGTTTCTCGTCGTCTTCCGCAGAGTGACCAGGCAAACCTGATTAACCCCAGATTAAACCGGCCTTCCGCTTTCTTCTCTTTCCGAGCAAGTCTCCCTTCCACTGACCCCTTAATAGGGACAGCTTTTAGAGCGACGGAGGACCGCTGGAAGAGTGGGAATTCGTTTCCTACGAAGTCGGGCGCACATCCAGCAGGATGGGATAGAGGAGGAGAAGGAGGAATAACAGGAGCCTATGGTAAATCCTCAAGAGACTGAGAGGTCCTCTGTAGCGTCAAAGGGAGCGGTCGACCAAACTCGATAACCTCATAATTCCACTTTCCCTTTGAGTGTCAGCATGAGGCGTGGGTTGGCTGACCAAAGGACGTGTCAGTACGCTGCTGGACACAACGCCTTGATGACGGGAGCCCTGGGAGTATGAGAGAGAGAGAGAGAGAGAGAGAGAGAGAGAGAGAGAGATTTTACACTTGGCAAGACATGCTTACCACTGTTTCACGGATATGGGGACTTCTGAGAAGCTCAGAAGACTTTGCCGAGCTGTTTCCTTTAACATATTTATATTATTCACCTTCTAAGGCTCTATTAGGTCCCAAGGTGTTGGTAAACTTTATTCCGTGATGTTAGTAGCTTTATACAGCACAGCTTTTAATAAATGCTAGTAATAAATGCAGCTCAATCAAATAATGAGAGATGTCATTAATAGGTTCTTTATGATCATCGTTACGAAACATCCTCTGAAAATATTCTCTATTCAGGAATGGAAGGGAAAAATATTGTTGTTCCAGGAATTCGATAGCATTTGTTCTATCTCTTTTATGTGAATATTCGGTCAGATATTGTTTAAAATTCATGTCACTGGAATATTCGGAAGTATTCTCATTATCGGATATTCTGCTAAGGAGGATGAGAGTATTATAATGACCTTTTTTTTTATATATATATATATATATATATATATATATATATATATATATATATATATGTATATATGTATATATATAAATATAATGATATATGTGTATGTGTACATACATATATATGTGTGGGTGTGAGTGTGTGTGTGTGTGTGCAAAGACTGAATGTTTGAATGCATGCTTGCCTGCATATTCATTTGCTATTTTAATGACAGTTCTAAATCCGCCATTTTTTTCATATCTCTGTAATGTTTACTGTGCAAGCATTGACAGTTCAAATTACTTAGCTCTGAATTTTTTTAATTTGCATACTTTTGTATCTAATCATTAAGTTTCTCAACGCTTTCATTACCAGTTTTCTTCCTTTGTCCAGTATAATTATGACGGCGGTTCAGTGCTCTAGGATAATTTGCAAACGAACAGTTGATCATGTTATTATGCGTTTTAATCAGCGTAGTTTTCCTTGTTTAGAGAATAGAGCATACTCTGTTGATTCTAAACTCGGTGTCAAAGAGCTGTACTACAGCCGCTTCACTTAAGGTAGATTCTTGGGCCTACGAGACGTTTGTTTGGCGGCCTCTGATTGGCTGGTACCGGGAGGCATGCAGCTCGCTCACAGTTTCATTTTAACGCCTGTAGCTCAGAAAACTTGCAATATGTTTATATTTCTTCATTTATCTCACGTTTTACACAAGGTAGGAAACTTCTGATCATTCTATAGGATTCGGTATTAATTGTACAACTAAATCGTGATTTACTGAAATCAGTAAGATAAAACACAAAGGAATTACAACGAGTAAAAGTGAAGAGAGAAGCATTTTATTCTTTATACCTGTTTTTACATTTCGTCGGATTTTGCATCATTCATGCGATCAAGATAAAATAAAACTTGTGTTTTCATATAATAAATTCACCCTGAATACGTTGGTGCTTTCAGATTTTAGATGCGTGTGATATGTGAAGAGAAAATGAAGAATGTGTCTTATTATGTTGCATCCGTTCTTGACTCATGATATGCAGACAGCGAGAGCTTTGAGGCGCAGTTGACAGTTGCCAATTAGGGATATGAGAAGTTAACAGTTTCGACATTATTTACCGTATTATTATGTCGTTGCATTTACTGTAAATAAAGGCATAGAATTTCCATTGTGACTGTCGAACTTTTTCACTCCGAAATCATATACGTCCGTAAGTCCGGACATATCTGATAAGAAAGAATGAATAATCAGATGGATGCACTTGGATGTGTTGGCTTCCATTTAGTCTAGGTGAGAAATTTGCAAACTCTAAGCTACATGAGAAATAACAGGTTAAATAATTATGAGTTCATTATTATGGCCGCTTGTTTCTCTGGTCAATAACATCAAAAGCTGATGGTTTTCATATGTTCATTCAAGGAACGAAAGTGCATCTTTTTATTTCTTACCATAAAATCTGTTGGCGATGTAACAAATATAAAACTGTCTTTTCAGAATTTGTTTGAGCTACTTTTACACCAGAATGTTTATTCCTTTATATACATGTTACATTTGATAACTGTGCAGGCCTGTTATTTATCATGTAGCCTACAGATTGCAAATTTCTCACCTAGACTAAACTGAAGCCAACACATCCAGGTGCATCCATTTTTTCGTATCAGATATGTCCAGACATACGGACAAATATGGTATCGGAGTGAAAAATTTCGACAGTCACAATGGGAATTCTATGCCTTTATTTACAGTAAATGTAACTACATAATAGTACGGTAAATATTGTCGAAACTGTTAACTTCTCATATCCCTAATTGGCAACTGTCAACGGCGCCTCAAAGCTCTCGCTGTCTTCAGATCATGAGTCAAGAACGGATGCAACATAATAAGACATATTTTTCATTTTCTCTTCACATATCAAACGCATCTAAAATCTGAAAGCACCAACGTATTCAGGGTGAATTTATTGTATGAAAACACAAGTTTTATTTTATTTGATCGTATGAATGATGCAAAATCCTGTAAGTAAAGGCAGGTATAAAGAATTAAAAGCTTCTCTCTTCACTTTTACTCGCTGTAATTCCTTTGTGTTTTATTTTATTGACTTCAGGAAATCATGCTCTAGTTGTACAATTACTACGGAATTCTATGGCACGACCAAAATTTTCCTATCTTGTGCAAAACGTGAGATAAATAAAGAAATATAAACATATTGTTAGTTCTCTGAGATACAGACGTAGAAATGAGACAGCGAGCGAGCCGCCTCCTACCTCCCGGTACCAGCCAATCAGAGGCCGCCAAACAAACGTCTCGTAGGCCCCAAGAATCTACCTTAAGTGAACCAGCTATAGTATTCAGTAGACAATGACTTCGAAAACAAGAAATTATGCGAGATAAGATAGATGAAATAGGATGGAACGAATATAACAATTAACTGTATGTTGTTTTTGAAGCAAATAATTTCTCCATGACGATACATTCTAACTTGACTAACAACTGCCAAGGTGGTTGACTGAATGTTAAATGGTAGATTTTGACTGGCTTTAGAACAACGCTGATTAGGATTTAAACAGAATAAACCCCCATACGTCGTTTTTCCGTCATTCTTTTCAGTGGATGATACTTGAATTATTTATTCCCTTTTTCATCAATAATCTGCGAAGACGTTTTGATTAGTGAAAGCCCTCGAAATTCTTTAGACATTTGTTTACTGACATTTTTCCCACCCACTTTTGCAGAAATTTTTGAATCATATTACACTTTTTATCTTGGGTATGGTCACGGTCATTATGATTTTTCATGAAAATAAAGTTCTAGTCATGTTTTCGCGGAACCAAAACTTACCTGCATCTTAGAGACCTCGCTTTACAACCACGTAAATGTTCACCACTGTACCTTAATTCTTTTCGAGTTCTTGGTGCTTTAACTGTTCATCCTACAGATTTTTAATCGAATGCAAAATGTGATAAGGGAGAAAGCTGTCGCCGAGCATTTATCGGTATTAAAAGTCCAAAAGTTACAATTTTACTCTTCCAATTCTGCCTCCAATTGTATATTTCTCCTCATAAAAGCTATTTCTCTCTCTCTCTCTCTCTCTCTCTCTCTCTCTCTCTCTCTCTCTCTCTCTCTCTCTCTCTCTCTCTCTCTCTCTCTCTCTCGCACACACTTATCGTTAATCCATCTTTCCCAGATATAATAAAACTATTGCTTCATATATTAAAAATAACTCTTGATTTGAACTCTCCCAATTACTTTTTGAAGGCCTGAGGTCAGCTCGGTTTTGAATGACCAAAACGTTGATTTGAGTGACATCGTAAGTTATAATTATTTTAAAGAATAACTTGGTTCTAGCCTGAAACATTATCGTTAAGAACGAACTAAGTAAGGAAAACTTTATGTCTTTTTCATTCAGATCCTATGCTTATAAGACGTAAATGAAATAACAGTTTTGACGTTTCACGGGATAACAACACAGGAAGTATTAGGTCTTTAACGAGAGAAGTTGCTTGAAATCTTAAACATGATAAAGCTTTTAAGTTTGACTTTTCATTACAAACTAAAAAAGGGAGATTGACTTTTACTGTATCTTATTAAGAGGCGAAAAAGCAAACTGTTTTATTTTGCAGGTAAGATGTTTAGTAAATGAAGGAAGGATAATTTGAACTATAGCTTGCGATTTCATAAAATAAGTCATTGTCGCTTGCAGTTTAATGTTCCGTAATAAAAATATTAAAAAATCAAGTTTTATTTTCAAGCGTTAAGTTAATGAAAGAAGCTGTACGTCTAGTGGTGCACAGAAGCCCAATAAAACCGAGAATAATAAAGTAAAAGAATTTCATAGGAAACTGATAACGCAAACCTCAAATATGATGTTCTGCTGAAAACAGAAGTAAAAGTTAAGGGGATATAACCAGTGGGACGTGCAATTTCATATTCCACACTGGTGAAAAAGAGTGGAATCTCAGGGTTGATTATTCCGCTACAAAAAAAAAAAAAAAAAATGAAGTTTGAAGTTGGGTTTTAATAAACAATATACTGGGCACTGAATGTTTGCCAGGGAAAGACTAAGAGTAACTTCATTAGATCTTCCATACAAAATAGGAAAGGAAACTTCTAGTCTGGGTTTTCACTTAATCAGAGTTTTACAACAAACTTTGAAAAGTAGAGACAAAACAGGTTAAGTTTTTATGGCAGAATGCAAAAAAATAATTTCCCTCTGTAAAGAAAAAATGAAACCTCATGCTAGATCTCTTGTAAGAAAAATAACGGAAAATTTAAAACTGACATTAAATTTAGTCTAAGGAAAACGTAGGTTACAAGTATTCGGTTTCAATGAAAGTAAGTTAATGTAACTTCAAGGAATCTTCGGATCTTTCCGATATATGTCCACCTTTGCGGCGTGTTTAGTACAAGCCCGTTGGGGATGACCGTAAAAACATAAACAAAAGCCTGTAGATATCATAAAGATAATGACCCCAAGAAATATTAGTCTTAGAAAACGACCCCCGAACTTTGTTGGGGGTCACTATCTAGGAAAGATCCGACCCTTCATATTTTAGACTCGCGCAGGAAAATACTTAGGAAGAAGAATAATGGAAACTCAGTTTACTTTATAGGAGAAAGGGAAAACTAACACCACGTACAGTTGTATCAGTAGACAAAGGAAGTGTCAACAGAAACAGATTCAGTTTCGTGGGTAATGTTGTTTGGGTAATATTTTGTAGAAGAATTACAAGAATTTTCGCGCAAGTATTCTCCGAGAAAGATCAAAAGACTAGTTTTTCGCGGAAGAATGTTCAGTGAAACTTAACGTCCTATGTTTTGCTGAGGAACAGTCAAATAACTTTATGAAAGGAGATTAAGAACTCTTCATTATCGCCACTCTCCTCAGAAAACATATAAGTGAGGTTACGTAATTTGACTCTGAAGAGGAAATTGATTTATTCGCGAATAATTAAAAAGTGCACTCTCTATTTTATGTACATTAGCGAGCGGATATTCCAAGTAAAAGGGAGCAAGAAGAGAGAAAGAGAGAGAGAGAACGATTAACAATGCCTCTATTATTCCATTTAATAGTAGGCTTTCCGTTGCATTTCCTGCATTCCAGGCCAGCTCCTCCCCCTTTCCCTCCCAAAGTGAACTTTTTATTTGTCATGTCTAAATTAAACTTTTTAGCTCTTGATCGCAGCAGCTGATAGGGGGAAATTGAAAGGGATTTCAGGAGTCTATGCATGATCAGGTTGATCAAATTTGGTGGGGGAAAGTCTTTCAAACAAGATTTTGCTTACATGAAACAGACACACGCGTGTCCAGAATAGCCTATTCGCTATTGACATTTGCCATCCAGTGCACTTTTTTCATAACTTTCGTTTATCAGCTTTGATATCTGTTTTTTCCCCTAACTACAGTTCTTTTTCCTGTATGTGTGATTGCTTTTTCACTATGGTAGTTTGGTTATTTTCTGTTAATTACTGTTTTTGTATTGTGTATGTTCGTGAATTTTTTTTATATTTACTATTTTTCTGGCTTCTTTGTATGTGTATGCTTGTGAGTTTTTTTTTATATTTACTGCTATTTTTATAGCTTCGGTGTTTGTATTTATATAGTTGTTGGTTTTCTCAGTTTCTTCCTTTAGCTTTACAATCAATGTTATTTTTCTGAACTTGCTAATACTTTTTTTATATATTTAAGATTGTTATTGCAATAGCGAATCTTTTCTTTTCATCTTTTCTTTTCTGTTTGAAAACTCTGTAATTATAAATCAAGACCTGAGATAAATACTGTTATTCAGTCTAAGTATTCTTCTTTGTTGTTTTCTCCTGAATTAAGTCCGTCCTGGCCCCATATCAATTCCTCTACTCCCCATCAGCATCCTGTCGTCACGTCTTTTCAATCTTTTCCTGGAAGGAGAATAAAGGAGGGAGAGAGAGACAGACACAAAAAATAATTAATTAATTAAATGTTTTCCGTTTTTAGAAGGGAAGTTTAGGTTTGGTTGGAAGTGGGTGGGGGAGGGGAAGGGGAAGGGGATGGCGATTGTAGGGGAAGTTAGAGGAGGAGGAGGAGGAGGAGGAGGAGCAAGGCCTTGGTGGGGGTGGGTTGGGACGGGCGTCCTTGCTGATAGAACAGAGCATTTCAAAACAGAAGCTCTGAGGGCGCATTTTCTTGGGATCCTCTCCATGTCCGTTTTAATCACACCCTCAATCCCCGATAATTGAATGTTGATGCCGGTAAATTCTGTTTCCATTTTAGGGCACTCCTACAGAAGAGAGATCCTGGAGGTCCCCACGACTCCCGTCCCCTCCCCGACTAGCCTATGCACACACAAACACGCACACGCCCACATACATACTTACATACATACGTACATACACCCTACCCCATTCGTCTTCTGCTATTCCTAACTCCCGTCTAACGGAACGTTCCTTATCATTCCTTTTCATTCCTAACATCGCTGTTCCACACCATCCTTTCTAATGACCCTTTTTCAGACCTCTCTTCTTTTTTTTCTTTTACTCATCATTCACCAATCCCCTCGCCATTCCCCCATTTCTTTTCTTCCCACCAATCTCTTCTTCCCTAGTCTTCCCTTACTAGCCCTCGACACCAGGCCCAATTCTATACCTGCTTACTTCCTAGCACATCTTGGAATTCGGAATGGTTCCAAAATGCTCTTCCGAACGTTAGCGACGAGCAGAGGAAAAAGGCAAAACGATGCCGTTGCGCAGCGATCGGCATAATTTATGTGTCATTTGGTGAACGCCCTCCCTAGAACAGGACGGAAAAGAACGGCAAAATGGCCATTCTTTCACAAACACTGAGTTAATTACAAGCCTCATCGAAGGAATCGAACGCAGTGTCATTAAATCTTTGACGAGCTTGCACGGGTCCAGACGATTACTGACTCAGAACTTACAACGACCAAATCTTGTAATTGTCACACAAGTTTGGATGGGTTTTCTCTTCGCCTACTCCTCCCACTCCCACTCTCCCTCCCTTCCCTCTCCTCCTTCTCCTCCTCTTCTTCCTTCTCCGCCTCTTTCTACTTCCCCTCCTTACCCTTTCCTTTTCTCTCCATTCTCACTCATTTTTTTTTTTTTTTTACGCCCTTAACGAGCTTCTTTTGTTGCATTTAATTTCTTTTTGTTTTCATATTTATGATACAGACGAATTGAATTTTTGTTTGTTTGTGTGTCTGTGTGTCTGTCTGTCTGTCTGTCATTGGGGTAATACCATTTTGTTATTGGCGAGCATTACACGGAAGGTCGAATATAATTTTTCATTTGTAGGAGTTAGTGATTTCTTGCACGTGAAATTCTGAGGTCTTCGCTTATGCTTATTGATTTCTTTCAGTAGAGCTGACTTATGTTGCATTTAGCACCTCTTTTGTATGGGATAAGGTTGTTTAATGACATAGGTGTAGATTCTAAGCGCCATATATATATATATATATATATATATATATATATATATATATATATATATATATATATATATATATATATATTGTAATCGGATCTGTTCCTGTTAACAGTCATGGACTGTTTCGATGATGGCATGGCGGTAGTCTAATGGTGTAATGGTGTTCATCCTCTTCGACTTTTGATTTTTGGTCTCGACATCTCTACAAAGATTGTCTGTTGTGTTTTTGTGCTGCACGAGGTTGTACTATTATAGTATTATTTATACTGTTGTACTGGTATTATTTATGACGCTTTATTTATGATGCCTTTTTATTCTTCATGATCATGTTGTGTGTCACTTAAAGTTATTTATACTACTACTTTTGTATTATGATTGATGCTGCTTGATTATTTTATTGTTTATGCTGTCTGTTTTGTTTATTTCTTGTGATGTAGCCAAAGTGTTGTTCACTTCAGTTTAAATAATGCTTACTGTTTTGATAATGTGATGGTCTTTCATAAGGTAACTTTGGTTTTGCTACATCTATTTTATTTGATTAACTGACTCATTTATTATGATTGTGATTATGTGATATAATTATTTTTGCGAAACCTGACTCACTTGTAAATATGTATATAACGTATTGTAATAAATTAGCATTAAGGTAATTTTGCTTGTTTTGCTGAACCCCTTTCCCGTTGCCGTCACGGCTCCTGCCGGTCTTTCCAGACCTATTCTTATTTTATCTGTTGAACCTGTGTGGAGCTCATAGCAGTCCATTACAATATATATATATATATATATATATATATATATATATATATATATATATATATATATATATATGTATATATATATATATATAGCATCGAGTTAGGGGAGAAGGAGGAATTCCTTGTATTTCCTTTCAATGTACTTTATTGTGCTGACGTTTCAAGACCATGTGTCCCATTTTCAAAGCTATAAATTAAAAAGACAACAAAATTCTTTCAGATTTTAAAACGAGAGAGAGAGAAAAATTTTTTAAATCTGAGTCTATTTTTAATTTTTTATCTTTTAATTTATAGCTTTGAAAATGGGACACATGGTCTTGAAACGTCAGCACATAATAAAGTACATTGAAAGGAAATACAAGGAATTCTCCTTCCCTTCGATGCTGTTCATCAGGTTTAAAGCATTTTTGCCTTCGACTTTTTATATATATATATATATATATATATATATATATATATATATATATATATATATATATATATATATGTGTGTGTGTGTGTGTGTGTGTGTGTGTGTGTGTGTGTGTAAGAGGAGAGAGATACAACTCGTTATATTCACTAGTGCTTTATCAATATATTAAACAACTTGTCATTTTTCACTTTTATATGTTTTTCACCGAAATCCTTGAAACTCGCATCGGGAAATGAAACAAAGGAGCTCCTCGTATTACAGAATTTGAACGAGGTCGGAAGAGCGAACAGTTTTTTTTTCTCTGAATAGTTACTAAATTTAGTAGGATTTTTGTAATTGAGCATATCAACCATGATAAAGTTTGTTTTCTCTCTCTCTCTCTCTCTCTCTCTCTCTCTCTCTTCCCCCAAGGTTTTGCCTAGAATATAATTTATCGCTTCTTGATAATAATGCACAAGATGATCGTATCCTTTATGGAAATACTGAGCACAGGGAATGCAGCGTGAAAAATAATCACGAAACATTTTTTAGTGAAATCTGTTGATTATGGAAATGATCATAATCATCATCTTCGCCTCCAAGCGAGGCAAAGGACCTCTATGAAATTCCATCACTCATGTCATTCTTGCGGTTTCACTTCGTCAAATCCCCAGTAATCATCTCGGCTTCCCGTCTCGTAGCTCCCATCCAATAGGTCTGGGTCTTACAACTCATCTGGTACCCACTTGAGCCCATCAGACGCTTCCACGCACTATATTCTCCTTGGGCGGTGCTAAGACCTTGTCAGTCATTTCCAACTCTCATTTTGATGGAAATATGGAACTTCTGTAATTTACCTCATGATATCATTTCTGACTATCGCGCTATCTGGCTCCTAATATTGATCCTGAAGATTTATTCTCATATCTGCAGCATCTTTTAGGTAAAGTTTCGTTACCATACAGTGATTTATGTCCGTATAGCGATACAGATCGTACTAGACTAATATATAATCCTACTTTGTATAGTTTCAGTCTGTTACGATTTCCAAATCTTTTCCAGCCGGCCCATTGCTTGATTTGCCGTTTTTCAGTCTCACTTAATTGCAACTCAAGAGATCTAAATATTTGAAAGACTTGGCCTTATGAATCCTTTCTGACTTTGATGTTATATTTCCATAATGAACTAGTCTGTTAAACAAGCCTTGGAAATCCTGTGGCTTTTTGCTAATTAAGACATCATCAATTACATATTTTAATCACCAGGGAACAGTTAGCCAAAAAGCTGGTTTTAAAAAGGTCATAAGGTAGATTTTGTGTCTGTCAATATGATTCAATAAACAGAAAAGTAAATCACTTTATGTAAATCACTTTATAAAACTATAGATAGATAGCTTCGCGTGGAAAGAAGCGAACATAAATGGGTGCATTTGGTTTTTTGTTTTTTGCCGTCATTTAATTTTGCCGCTGTCTTTCGAGATTCCTTAAACATTTGAATATCTATTAACAGAGTTGGAACAGTAATGTGAATAAAGTAGAATGAACTTACGTTATGTGTTGATAAGAAAAAATGTTTCCATGATTTACAAAATTCTGTTCTCCAAGTTACTTTTTAAATTGATGCTAAAAAAACGCTGGATTTTCTTTTCAGTTTGTTTCCTTAGTTTTAAATCCTGAAACATTTCCTTAGATACTGGCCTTAATCCGTTAATTTTTTTTTTTATTTTCCGTCACCGGTTTTAAGACGAAACGATCAAATCTGAAATCCTCATCGTCTTACCCAAGTATACCGCGCATATATCATGGCCGACCCTTGTGTCAGAAGACCGTGACCATCCCGTTTGAATTTCATCTTAGGGTTAATGCTCCTTGACGTCAGTTAATTCACGCGATTTTGCCGCGCATGCGTCGGAGTCAGGCGGTTACTTTGCTCTTGGGCACTCGATTTACTCATCCGGAGAGGCGGGGTCACCCGATGTGACCGTTTATTCAAGCGAAAACTGGAGGTGCTTGAAACGACTTGTGAGCAGAGGGATTTACGAATTCAAGTCCGGCCGCAGCAGCTGTTGCTGCCGGCAACGACTACAGAGGTTGGAAAACCATTTTTGAGAAAATATATACATTAGTCATTCGTTCATCTTATCCTGATATGTATATACTGTATACACACACACACATATATATATAAATATATATATATATATATATATATATATATATATATATATATATATATATATATATATATATATATATATATATATATATATATATATATGTGTATATTGTGTTTGTGTGTGTGGGCGTATAAAAAAGATCTGTAGCTACAAGAAAATACCAAATATCGGAAAATGGAAGAATATAAGAGAAATATTAAGATTAAATGAATACATTCGCGACTTGTCTTCGGGTCATTCTTTAAATATCATTTAGAAATAGATATTCATACATATGCATAAAAATGAGTGTACATCGTTATTTGCATGAATCGTTTTCAAGAGCCGCCTTGCAGTCCAGTCTGCGAGAAGTTTATGATTTTATAAACCTGCGGAATGTCAACTGTATTTGTATGAAGTAACGTGTTCATTTGTTTTTCTAATATCCTACCTTTTACCTTTGAAACGTACAGTTGGAAGTTACAAAAATGTTTTTTTCCGGAAATGAAACCAAACTTTTCATAGTTCTCGAGAAAAATATTTTCAGTTACTGATCTTAACTGAACGGGAGCTAATACGAAGGAATGATTCAGAATTATAGCAGTGATTTAAAAAAAAAAACACCCAAAGAAAATAAATTCCTGTCCTATCGATGCTTATGTTTGTTGATAACGAAAATCATAAAAGATCCATTGAACATATTTGGATGAAAATCATCGTAAACTATGTCAATGCTCTAGGCTAGACTCTGACTTTTCAGTAAGATAATAATTTTTCCTTTCGTGCTGTGTAATTAATTTCTCAAATTTTATATTACTTCCTGAAGGTATATAACCTCTATGTGTCCTATGTCAATGTCATATCTGTGAAATCACGCGTACAGACCAGACTAAAATGATTCTTTAGGAATCCAGTTAACGATATGCTGCGGGTGGTTATTATTTGGATAATGCCTCTCGTCAGAATGATGTTTTTTGTATGTAGAGTAAACCCAGCGTCCCCTTGTTCGAATTGATTTAAACTTTCATCTTCATTATTTTGCGTTTTGTGTACTTTTGATTCAACTCATGTCTGTGTCTCAGTCATTGACTTCGATTTTGCTGATAGGTAAAATTTATTTTTTTTGCGAAAGCATACAAATTTAGACAGTAAAGCCTACTCGGAGCTGGAATTCCAGAAATCTCATGTCTTGCCAGTGAGAGCAAAACTGTAGAGCACTTTGCAGGATGCCAGTTCAAAGTTCCGTCTCTGGTTCTGGACAGAAGAATTTGTATGACAGTCATATTCATTCTTTTGTGATGTTAAGCTATTTGATGATTTCTATAGAAAAGATCATGACCGACAGCTTTCGATTGCTTTAAATAACAGACTTTGAGCAAATTTGTTAGTAAAGTATTGAAGTATATTTATATTGAAATATAAACAAAAGAGTTTTGAACATTCATTAAGACTTGAAAAAGTGCATATATATTCAGCAGAAAAAATATAAATATAAGAATGCTGAGATCTCAATCTAGAGGGAAAAGGCGAGGTTATAAACACGCAAAAATAAAATTTAGACGACCTGACAAAGGATTATGTAGTGAAAGTATGCCAGTTGAAATAAAAATATTTAGTGATAACCTATGAGTCAAGAATGGATGCAGTCTCCTATCATTCCCGAAAGTAGACAACTAAAGAATTGTTTTTATCGAAAATGAATCGTGAACAAAGTAATAGATTATTAAGAAGTAATCATAATCAAAGATTAATGCGGTTTTTGGGGTTGTGGGGGGGCGGGGGACATTCTTCACCCCCTTACAATGAGCTGAAGCTAGAACTTGTGTTATCACGTAGCCTACTTCCCGATATCTATGTTTTAATGTTTTTCTGGGAATATGGGTTTTGAAAAAAGAAATAAGTGTCCAGATCTACTACATGAATGTTAATTATAAAAAAGGATTCAAAATCAAATTAAAGTTTAAGTAGCAATACATATATATACAGATATATATACACATATATGTATATATATGCATATACATTATATATAATTATATATACATATATACAAACATACATATATATATATATATATATATATATATATATATATATATATATATATATATATATATATATATATATATATTGCTACTTGAAACTTTAATTTGAGTTTGAATCTACAGTATTCTAATACCTAATATTTATGTAATAATTTTGGTCACTTACTTTTTTTCAAAGTCGTATTCCCAGAAAAGCATTAAATATAGATATCGGGAAGTACGTGATAACAAGTTCTAGCTTCAATTACATTGCAAGGGAGTAAATAAACCCCACACCCACATACGTGTGTACATATATACTGTATATTTGTATGTCTGTATCTTGTAAAAAAAAAATCATAAAATAGACAAATCCCGTGCGTTATTCGTGTATCATAGCATCCATAATTAGGCAAAACACAAAGTAACTTCGCGTGGTGGCAGAAGTATTTGCACTGATACCACCAGGAAGTTCAGCAGACAGTACCGCGCACTTGTGACTTACC
>NC_089781.1:3284396-3301896 GCF_040412425.1 Macrobrachium rosenbergii
TAAATGGCCCCTGTGGGCTTGTTCCATGTGAATAGGTTTCTTCTACTGAATAATAATAATAATAATAATAATAATAATAATAATAATAGTAAATATTTTTAGATTCAATGTCACCGTATATCCTTTCTATCAGTGATTTGCTTGTCATCATGCAACGATGTTACGCTAACATTAATGTTAACTTAATAGACATACTACAGTAGAACATTAAATAAACACTTCTGCAACTTATGGCATACGTTTGCCCCGAGGTTTGGAGGGCGGGGGTTTAGTGCCGTCAGTGCAACTCATGGGGTGGCGTCCCTTCGGCCCCTAGCTGCAACCCCTTTCATTCCCTTTACTGTACCTCCATTTATATTATCTTCCATCTTGCTATCCACTCTCTCCTAACAATTGTTTCATAGTGCAACTGCGAGGTTTTCCTCCTGTTACACCTTTCAAACCTACCTACTCTCAATTTCCTTTCCAGCGCTGAATGACCTCATAGGTCGCAGTGCTTGGCCTTTGGCCTAAACTCTATATTCCATTCCTCATAGATCCCAGTGCTTGTCCTTTGGCCTAAACTCTATATTCCATTCCTATAGCATACGTTCCACAGACAGGTTGAAAACAAATGGACAACCGTAAGTGAAGAACGAATCTTCGGCAAACGCTGGATAATCGTATGAAGTACTGGTTAGGAATGACTACAAATAAATCGTTAACTCGTATTCCGACTTTTTGAGACGTGCGTGGGATAAGCTGCCGACATTTGCCTATGGCATGTTTATTGTAGCGTGGACCCACCCATGCAACTTCATTCTGTGGAAGTGATGTGTGGTTGTTGAAGTGAATGAAAGAAAGTAATATAAGAAGAATTGAAACGGCCGGAAGCGAGGAGATATGCAGAATGATGGAAGGATGGATGAAAATGTTTTGAGATGGTACGGTATTGCTGGAAAAGTGGAGAGTGATAGGCGAAGAGCATACAGTATACATACATTATATATATATATATATATATATATATATATATATATATATATATATATATATATATATATATATATATATATATATATGTATATATATTTATACATACACACATATATATATGTATATATATACACACACATATATACTAGAAATTTCAGTGTAATACGCTGAGCGTCTTCACGATTTCTTCAGAGTGAGTGACAGGTTATTAGAGATTACTGTGCTTGTACTGTAGAATGTTGGTGGGAACGGAAATTAGGCCATGTTGGATAAGAATCGGGAATGTGATGACAACTGAATAATTTTTCAGCCCAAAAAAACATATATATAGGATAATGCAAAGTTAAAAAAAAGAGAATATAGAAATATAAATATTTGACAATAATCTGCAGCTATAATGTTATACGGAAAAAATCCGCACAGGTTTCAGAATTTTACTACATAAATGCTGATCTTTTCATCAAAATACCTGTGATAATAAACTTTTATAACTCTGGAAATCACCCATACCAGACGCATTAGAACTCGACCCAAGGATGATGCCATGGAAAATGTAAATGACCCAAATCTGTCTTTATGTTTGAACCAAAGCAACTTCCTCGTTACTGTTGTGTGTTTCTGTAAGGGGCCTGGAAGGTTTAATTTAGAGGCAGGCAAACCCCGAGAAGAGTCAGAATAACAGGAGCAACTGAGATGTAGCTCTGTAAGGTTGGCTAATACTGATAATGGTGAGTCTAGCTTCTCAGAACATCATGATCGCTCAAATGAAGATTCCACAATAATTTTGATAGATCCAGGAAAGTAAAATACTTTGGATTTCGTTCTTCGAATAACAGGAGTAGTATGTAGTAGTAACGTAATAGCTGCCGAAAAAAAAAATAAGCGCATGTTTTATCGCACAAATCTACTAAGCTTTCGGTAAGTGATCGTTAAAGATCTTAATTTTTTCGAAACGGTAGATGAAACGCTGGCTGTATGTGCATCGTCATTTCCTTTTCAAGAGTTCTTCACAATTCACTGGCGTCTGGTGGACGGCATTGTGTAATCTGTCTCCGTATGATGTTAAGAGATTATTTTTGTATAACAGTGGACCTTTCTTCCGGTGTTAACCAAACCTCCAAAGGGCCGTCTGTCGCGCTGGACGATGTAGTTCCCCGCAGGAGCTCCATTTTTCAACAGCCCTCCGGAGGGTAACTTTTCGTTCGAACGCAAGAAAACAGGAGAGTTAAAAATCTTGATATTTAACTGGCAACGTTTATTTCCAGGTATAACTGTGTTTATGTCATTCATATATAATCTTATAGTATAAGCGAAAATGTATTTGCTATTCAAGCAATAGGAATAACTATTGATACAGTTAGATATAATCTGTATAATTTTTGAACGCAAAGTGAAATCAGGAAGAGATGAATACCGTGAGAATCTCGCTAAACCTTGAATATATATTGGACATGTAAGATAACATACAATATCACCGGACATTGTTGTTAATAGCGAAGCAAAAGATGAAAGAAATTCTCTCTTGTTTAAACAGGCTTCTGTTTGATGCCTAGTAGACTTGTCATTTTTATGCTCAAACTAGAATTTCATGTAAGTTCTGGTGTTTTTCTCTATTATTGGTTCTTCCGGTACTGCTCTGTATGTAGTGATGGCTAACAGAAGTTCCGAAACATTTCCTGCAGAACTAGAATTTTTGTTAATGTTCATTATAATGACCATGCATTCTTATGGGTCAAACCAAAGCACTTGATAAGTATTTCCCTTGAGAGTCTCCCATTATTTCAGATGTGTGAAATGAAAGTTCCACGCTCAGAGTTAAGCTGCTCTTATTTTTTTTTTTTTACCAGAAATTGACGTAAGGATGAATTCTTATTTTGGTTTTCAAGTCAAGACCTCTTTTATATATAATTCTTTGATTCACGGCTAAATGCATACTTATATTGACGGGTATTTTGTTAATAAAAGTACGAGAGAGAGAGAGAGAGAGAGAGAGAGAGAGAGAGAGAGAGAGAGAGAGAGAGAGAGAGAGAGAGAGAGAGGTTCTTTCTTTTTTCTGTCATTGCCTGTGGTAGACCTTTTCTCATGTAAAGTCTTCAAAAGAAATCTATCATGGTAATAAAACTGTGCATGCAATACCTATTCGTGAGCATGCACGCGCAGGCGTCCATGCGCGCGAGCGCCCATTCATCTTTCATGTGAATATGCATGAATTTTACCGAGAAGGAAAAAGGGAAATTGTTTCATTTTTATATATCTGTATTGTTCGAGTGGGTTTCATTGCAAATTCATTTCTCTCTTCTCTTCGGAATAACAACGGGTTATTTGAGAGGATCGTTCGTTGTCATATAACTATGATGGCCATTTATCTCTGTATGTATTGTGCCAATGGGGCTCCAGTGCTTGATATTCCCCTTTGGCAATGGGATAACCCGTAGAAATGGGTCGGGTGGCTTACTCCAAAAGGCTCAGGTTACTTAAACTGAAAAATGACCGATTTTTTCTATTCAAAAAATGTGCGTGATTGACCGTTAATCGGAATGTTACGTAGAAGCGCAGATCTCAGGTTAACTAGGTATATATATGTATATTTTTTTTACTTTCTTTTTTACTTTTTTTCGGGGAATAGAAGGCTTTGCGCGGTTGCAGGTTTTTTTTAAAATAGATTTTGTGAAACATTCCATTTGGAGAATTATTATGTTCGAAGGAGCTTCATTTCATGATTTATGCTACGAAGCTTATTAATCCTTTTCTCCTAATCAAGATGATAAGCGTACAGGGTATGAAGATCTAACCTCATGCGCAGGTGAGAATGCTATTGTTTCGCCACCCGGAACCTTGCCGGTAGGAGAGAGTGATTAAGAGTTGGCCGTAGGGAAAAGTCTCATCCGTCAATTAAGAGGCATTTCCGCACACCAAAGGCTCCACAACCATTTTATAGGAGCTTATTTGCCTTACTAAATATGTGTGTTTGTCCCTCCTTGGACGGCGATGTCTGTGTACTGGGAGTCAACGCACTACTCATGAGCCATATAGGATGGTGTATGAAGCACCTAATGTTGCGAAAGTTTTCTTCGAAGTTGGGAAAACTTTATATTTTTACAGTACGTATTTGTCAGTGCTTATTATCTCAATGCATTTTGCTTGAGGTGTAATTTCTGTCTGTCCAGTTTTGGTTACAAAACTGTAGCAAGAAGCATGCTGAGTTTTTTGTTTTACGTATATTAAGATTTTGTTATTAATGTGCTGTAGTTATTTTGACAGTTTCACTATATTTTATTTCTAGGATTATTTAGTTTTTAGGTAAAATATTTTGCCGAAATATTCTTTTTATATAAATCACTCTTCGATTTTTTTATGTTTCATCAAACTTGCTTAGGTCGTTTTCTCAATCAAGAATGCTTTTCTGGATTTTGTTTTTCACATTTTAATTCAAGAAATGTGCCTATTCGCTAAATTTTATATTTAATTTTCCTGTCTCCAATGTGTTTTTGTTTTTTCACAAACTAACAGCCTCGTGTTGTCTAAACCAGCTGACTAAGTTACTGTATAGGCTTTTTATGGTTCCATGTGTATGAGTGCAAATTTTGGGCAAAATCCGATTCTTTTTTTTCAACGCATTGATACGTGTAACCTCTCTTTGTGATAAAGTTCTTATTGCGCTATGGTTTTTATTGAGGGTATTCTTTTGGTTAGGCTTTCAATATACAATACATATCGGAAATGATTCTCTCTCTCTCTCTCTCTCTCTCTCTCTCTCTCTCTCTCTCTCTCTCTCTCTCTCTCTCTCTCTCTCTCTCTTGCCATAAATTCAGTATATTCATGGGATAGTAATTCAACACATACGTACATACACACACATGTGGATATATTTATTTATTTATTTATTTATAGTGTATACATACATACATAAAAGTTTGCACACAAAGCAATATCATGAATGCAACGTACGAAATCCTTCAATTGTCCATTATTAGCTCAAAATATAAACTCGATTTCTATAATCTAATTTTCGTTACTTTGAACATTATTATTATTATTATTATTATTATTATTTTTATTATTATTATTATTATTATTATTATTATTATTTTGGTGAGAGAGAGAGAGAGAGAGAGAGAGAGAGAGAGAGAGAGAGAGAGAGAGAGAGAGAGAATTTTTCGTGCGCCAGTAGTTTGTAGGGGCAATAACTACTGCTGCTGAAGCTGTTAAGCCAACTCAATTGCCATTGGTGTTAATTTGATATACCCAACGATCGTAATAATGATAATGAAAATGAAACCTTTCCCATGTCAGAAGGTTTTTTTATCCGGAGTTGTTGGTTTTATTCGTCTCATAGTATTGCAGATATATATATATATATATATATATATATATATATATATATATATATATATATATATATATATATATATATATATATATATGTATATATATTATGTATATCTATAATATATTTATATATGAATACATACGCATATATATACTGAGTATTGCATCGAAGGGTGGGACGCCCACAAACCAGCGACAGTTCAAAACAGCATATAATTAGAAAATAGGAAAAAAACGTAAAAGTGAACTTTGACTCCCCGAACGGCTCCGGTTCCTAGGGGATATTGGAATAAATCTAAGAAATAATTTCTGTATTTGCTTGTATCTTGTCTTTATTTTGTATCCACCGATAGTATCCGTTGTCACGCCCGGCTTTAAGTTTAAATAAAGTAATTATAGTCTCATTTACCATCCTGATTTTTTAAAATTGATATTTCTTGCAATATAGTTCCTCACCTTCCGGCACCGGAAAGAGCTTATTTAATGTTTACATACGTACAAACATACACACTCGCTTGCATACTGGCCTTGTTTTCCAGCTTTCAACACATATTAGTTCAAGACATAACGTTCTGGTTAATCCCAAACAACGTTCTTGACTTTATCAAAGATATTTCGAAAGATAATTCTACATCTACTCTTCTTGCTACTTAGCCATCACTGCTGCTGCCAGCTCTGGTTATTTTCATTTCTTTTTTTTTTGTACAGACAATGGCGATGATATTACTAGTTATGGTGCCGTAATATAGAAAGTATAAGGAACAAACACTTTCCCCTCTCGCGTCACGCATCCACATTCAGTAATAATAATAATCATTATAACCTTGTCATTGCAGCTGCTTCCTAATAGACCCATCACTGGCAAATGTGCGACGCTGTAGGCTACACTTTATCATCATTAGAATCAAAGAGAGGAGGGAGTATATGGGGATATTTAGGGGTGTGGGAGTGTTGTTACTGTCTGGAGAGAGAGAGGGGCGTTGCAGGTACCTTAGGGAGAGTCGGGAAAGATATAGGAGAGGCGAGGGAGATGAGACTAGGATGGGTTTGAAGATGGTACTTCTGGGTGTCCATTGTATACCTGCTCTCGGCCAAGAATATTTGTATACACAATATTAGGCTTTGATTATACATCCGCTTTTGTGTAAGTGCGTGTGTTTGACAGTTTTCAAAATGAACCTACGGCAGTGTCTGTGCGCGAACACTGTTGGTTTGGAGCGTGAGGTCAAAGATGAAAAACGAAAAGGCTGTTAATGCAATGAAGATCCAGACTGACGAGAGAACACCACGTTTTAATTTTTCATGAGAGTAAAACAATATTTAAGCACCAATAATTGCCTAATTATTTAATAATCTCTACGCCTGGCGAGGATCCTCGAGAGATCCTCCAAGCGTGCCGGAGAATATTTACAGAGAACCTGGCTGATGGTCCTTTCAAAGCCGACACGGAACGACTTTTAAGCCCACTTAAAGATGGTACTTTTGTCTTATTAATGTTCCTTAGAGCAATCGAGATGCCGTGATGAGGGTGAAGAGAGAAAGAGCGAGAGAAAAAATAAAAAGAAGACATACAATGTAGGAGGGCGAGATAACCGGGGAGGGGGAATAGGAAGGAGGAGGTAGCTGCAGCAGTTAAGGAGTAAGGACGCGTTTAATTGTGCACTGATGACGAAGCCTTTCCACAGAAAACGGAAAAGCTATGAAGAAGGCGCCGACTGTACAAAACGAAGGGCGCCAACATGGGATCTTACTTAGGCCCTCCGGAAAAACAAAACACTCTCTCTCTCTCTCTCTCTCTCTCTCTCTCTCTCTCTCTCTCTCTCTCTCTCTCTCCTTCAGCCCAAGAACCACATGTTACCTCAGTTTCGGTTAGCCAAAAAACTTTTAAGAGAAAATAGTGGTAAACGCTACAGGTTTTTATTCAAGCTCCTGCAGTTATGAGTATTTTTAATGACAGTGGCAGGCAAATAAACTTTATCGAAGCATTCTCATAAGTAAATTACGCTCCCAAGTAACAAAGGACGACGTAAAAAACTGCTGAAAGCCGTGAAGGAAACAGTTGCTAGGTAGAGAGGAAGAGACAATCCCGTACTTTGTCTTGTTAAGGAATTCGGTGAGAAGTACAAATTGTACTCCTTCCTTCCTTCCTTCCTTCTTTGCACCGTCCCTTCTCTTGACACTCTCGCTTCTCTTACATTTTCATCTTCTCTTTCTCCCTTCTTTCCATTCTAAGATTGTTTTTCCCTTCCCTCTCCTCCTATCTTTTACCTTTCTCGTAATCCATTTCCTCCTCCTCCTCCTCCTCCTCCTCCTCCCCTCCTCCCTCTCCCCTCCCCCCTCCCCTCCCCCCCCTCCCATCCTCCTCCTCCTCCTCCTCCTCCTCCTCCTCCTCCCTCCTCCTCCTCCTCCTCCTCCTGCCGCTACTCTTCCTCCTTTCTCTCCTCCGCCTCGTCATCTTCCTCCACCTGCTGTTCCTTTGCCTTGGCCTTATTTACCATTGGGTCTAAGGACAAGGATTCCCCATTTGGGGTGGAGTATACGTCGATATTTTTGTTTTCCTCCCGAGAATATGATTCCGAGGGACACTTCCCCACACTTTTCCATATTCTTTTTATCCCTTTCAAAACTCGCCCTTTCCTCCTCCTCCTCCTCCTCCTCCTCCTCCTCCCTCCTCCTCTTCCTCCCCCCTCCCCTTCCCTCCCTTCCCTCTTCCCCAAAGGGTTCAAGTATTGTTCCCCATCGAAGAAAAAGAAAGGGGGACCTTTAAGATACTCTTAATGAGTGTGGGGGCCTCTCATTGCATTATGTGTGCCTGCGTCGATTCTGGTTCTGTGAGATGCCCTTTGTAGATGGTTTAAAAGTATCTCTCTCTCTCTCTCTCTCTCTCTCTCTCTCTCTCTCTCTCTCTCTCTCTCTCTCTCTTATGTTCATGTTATTTGTAGGAATAATTTGCTTATATATATATATATATATATATATATATATATATATATATATATATATATATATATATATATATATATATATATATATATATATATATATATATATATACATAATCACACACATATATATGTATATAATTTTCGTAATGGAGGAAAAATACACTCCATTAATGGTCTTTTGTAAATTTATTTCCCTTTTAATCTGTTCGCACTGTCCATTCGCGAAAGAGCTTTTCCCGCAAATATGATAGAATGTTATCAGTCACACAAACACAGACACACACATACACAATATATTATATATATATATATGTAATGTTACTTAATACTACTACGTATTGGTGTTTATATGTAATTGCTAAAATTTTATTATACTCGTATATGCGGGAAGAACGTTGCCACGACTGGACAGTGCTAAATAGATCAGAAGGGAAATTAATTTACCAAAGACCATTGACGGAGTTTGTTTTTCCTCATCACGAAAATTATCTGTAAGATAAACTTGGTGAAGCGTTCCTCTGTAAATTGAAGACTGTTGACTAACATTATCTTACTTTAATTGCTGAATCGCGGAAAACTTGCAAAAAATTATCTTCCTTATATATATACCTATACTGAAGGCTCATCAGGGGCACTGACTGTCTTCCTGCACACACACTGCACCATTCTTCACTATTTGCATGCACTCTATCTTCCTGGGTGCATAGGCCTTTCCTTTCTAATATCTCTTCTCTCCATATTATCTTGTACGTTATGAGTTTTCCTTTACGACTTCCAAATACCATAACACCTGTGAATTGCGCATTTGTCGCAAATTTATTTTTCTTTTTCCCTCATGAATGAACAATCTCAAAACCCATTCTTCCATCCTCTCACGCACGCTGATCTATTTTACAATTTCTACTGTTATGCACCAATTCTCTTTCTCAGTCTTTTACACACACTTCAGTACCTTCCAAACTTCACCTGTTTTGTGACTTCCCTCCTCTCTCATACTACCATCATCTACCACAAATACCTGTACGAATCAAGAACTTCATCTACTTCATCTACCACATTTACTCTTACCTTTTCCACTTGCATACGTTTTCTAACTCACACCAGTTCCTGTAGAATCGTTTTGCAACTCCAGTTAGTGCTGTATCATGTACAACGTCGAGCGTTCCGTCCTTCATTCACGACCCATTTTCTTATCCCACAACAGAGGACTGACGTCCGTCCTCTCTCTCAGGCTTCTAGCATCAATCTGTTCATAAAGATATTGAGCAGCTATAACACACCCTTGTCTCAGAGTCATTTTATAGCAAACCAGTCACTCATCCATGTATGCTTTCTAAGATAAGCTTCGCTTCCTTCATAAAAACTTTTAATCGCTCGGCAATTGACCATCTGTACCATTCATCGTCTACACCTTTCACATTGCCTCTCGATTTTATCTCGTAAACTTTTATCACAAACTTTTCCTCTTTATTTTCAAACTTCCTAAATAACTGTTTCATAATAAAAATGTGATACAAATACCCTCTAGAGTCTAGCGCACACTGTTCTTCCCAAATAATTCCTTCGGTCATCTGCCTTACTCTTTCAGTCAAAATCCTACCATATACATTCTTATGTATTCTGCTTAACGTTATCCTCCTTTTCCCCATGTAGTCTGTACCATTCGTAATCATTCAAAATTCCATCATCTTGATGAATAATCTTCCTCTAATAGTGCCCATATTTGGAGAAAGAGCTAAACAGCGCCAATCATATTAAATACAGGTGAAATTTTGTAGTAGACAAAAGATAAACGACAGTCGACAAGTGTCAGAAGCGCTTATGCAAAGTAGGCTATGAAGCAGACCATAGTGACATTTAATACCATAATCTAAACAAAAGTTTAAGATAGTGCGCTACTTATAAACCAGACCCATCACAGCTAGAATGCAAACCTTGGAAGCATCAGCGCTATTACCGTGACCGATGACGGGTACGAGATTTACTGTGCAATGGCTGGCGTAAATGGCAATACTGTATACATCATTGAAAGGTAACAACTTATTGCAGTTTTTCGTGGCGCTAAAATATTATATATCCGCATTATTTTATCTTTGGCGAATGCATTGTTACAGGCATGTATAGAAATATTAGTTTTGCGGTTAATTACAAGTCATAATTTTTAGCTTTAATTGTTATTTTGCGATTTTATTTATGCTGCACTAAAGTAAAGGTATTCTGCTTCAAGATGACTTCAGGGTCTGTATCGTCGCCTGAAAATTAACCTTACATTGACCATCATTCAAATACATTACTAAGCAAGTTTTCGAAAGGAAGTCCTGAAAGAAATTTTTGCATCTTTTTCCTTGCGTTTCAACGTGTAATGGGCTGTATCATAGCATTAAAGTAATTTGTGTGTGTGTGTGTGTATGTGTGTGTGTGTGTGTGTGTGTGTACTTCCAACGGGAAAGAAAATTTGTCATAGTCATAGCTTCCCACATGGCGATCAGCCTTTTGGTCTTCGTTACCTTCTTGTCATTTTGACCTTTTTTATTTAATATTTGCTTTTTTTGAACTTACTGTGATAAAGTACATCTTTGAAGCTTTATAATTAATTCAGAATCGAATATCTTAGTAGAAAAGTTTACCTCAGACTGACAGAAATATATGTTTTGCAAAATAGAGATGGGTGGCAAAGAGAATGAAAAGGGAATACTGAGAGAGGACCGTACTCTATAGATGTTGTCGGTATGGTGATGAGGATGGTGATGATATGTAGTTACATGTAAGGAAAAAAGGAGAGAGAGAGAAAGGCGGGTGGGGACAGGTATCAACGATACAGTAAAATATAAATAGCCCATACCAACAGAAATGATTTGCACACGGGAGCTGATTTAGTTCTAAACCGAGTAAGACCCTCATGAACTTGCGCTCCTACGCAGTCTTATTCCCTTGGATTACATGGAAGCCATAGAGATGAAATTGGTTTGTGTTGACACTATTGTTTGTCAGGTTTCGTGGAAAACATGACTCTTGATGCCGGAATTAACTATTTAATCATGGCGATTTGAACCCTTTATTACCCTCCTTGATATGTATGCTCAACTGCGCACGGGGTCTATATTCTCGCTGATTTCCTACGTCCCACCACCTGATTCCAAATGATTTACGATGGAACGGTCGTCGTGCAAACGTCTCTTTTGGGAGTTTAGACACCCCTTGTTTTGAGGTTTAATTTTATTATTATTATTATTATTATTATTATTATTATTATTATTATTATTATTATTATTAATTATTATTATTTTTAATAATCACCGAGTCAACATTTCTAGATTCTTATAGGGCTCACGTTTAAAACAATAAAAAAAAGTTAACAGTATAACCCATACCGAATTGGAATTCAAGTTTTCATACGATGGATAGTAAAGTAAAATCTTTTACCGTGAAGTAAAGCAGGGGTGTAAAGACCAAAAGATTTATGCAAATCTTAAAAACATTTGATGTTAACTTGGTGTGACAGCCGACGGGAGGGGCAACGTATTGGAAAAAAAGAAACGAAAAAACAAGATTAGGAAAGAAATAAAAAGAGCGAAGGAAAAGGATTGATGGTAACTACGAAGTTTGGAGTATTTCTCAGATTTATCCGTGGGTCAAGTTTATAATCACCGAGATTAAGACAATAATGCTGTTCCTTTTTTGTAGTAATGACAATTATGATAATAAAGTAAGGGATTCGGAGGGATCGGAGATAATCATCTTCCACAGCACAGACGTTCCTAAATATTACGCTGTACTTTTGCTGATA
Source organism: Macrobrachium rosenbergii (assembly GCF_040412425.1). Classification (NCBI taxonomy): domain Eukaryota; kingdom Metazoa; phylum Arthropoda; class Malacostraca; order Decapoda; family Palaemonidae; genus Macrobrachium; species Macrobrachium rosenbergii. The sequence goes on from NC_089781.1 coordinate 3,296,433, forward strand.
TTCATTCTAAATAATAATAATAATAATAATAATAATAATAATAATAATAATAATAATAATAATAATAATAATAATAATAATATTATTATTATTACGCTGTATTTTTGCTGATATTAATTCTAATTAATAATAATAATATTATTATTATTATTATTATTACGCTGTATTTTTGCTGATATTCATTGTAAATAATAATATTAATAATAATAATAATAATAATAATAATAATAATAATAATAATAATATTATTATTATTATTATTATTATTATTATTATTATTATTATTATTATTATTATTATTATTTGACACGCACCTCGAGTAGTAAGAAAAGTTTCCTAATTTCCAGGCGTTGAGAAGTAAAACAGAATGACAAGTAATTACAAAAAAAGTATTCTTTCATGTAACGCAGACAGCAACATCAGCTGATGTTTTGTAGTTTGATGTGGCTCGAATCGAAAATCACCGTCCGAAAAGTGCATGGTAACCATGAAATGCATTCAGACCTCAAGAATTGTTGAGTCAAATCACTCCAAGATAAAAGCAAAATTAACATGACCTTGTCTGGAAACTAGTGCTAAAGAGGGGAGCTTTTCCCCTTAATAAAATTAGGGTTCATAGAGCCATGTTGCTTTTATTATTATTATTATTATTATTATTATTATTATTATTATTATTATTATTATTATTATTATTCCACTGATCGATTTTGTGATAGATCTAGAGAAAGATTTTATGGCAACGTACAATGATACCTGTATCCCGGAGAGTTGTTTAAAAAACATATTAATGATATAAGTCACGTGACATGGCGACTATTTGGATTTTACTGAAAGATTAATTTTTGTTCTTCGCCAAAACTGGCGTAGGAAAGTTAGTCTTATTTTGAATGAATTGCCTACATATCCTGGCAGAATGAAAGTTATTAAAAATGATATCAATCCACGTGACGCAGAATGCATAAAAGTTCAATCCAAGTTTATTCAGATTTGCTGTATAGGTTATCGAAGGCGATGCAAAGCGATTTTTTAGGAAAAAGCAACTCATTTACATTTTCACGGGTTTTGTTTGCATGCTCCTTATACTCGCAGTCATTGAAGTTTAGTTACGTTGGGTCGGGCGATAATTTGAATGGTAGCACCTTAGACAGGCCAGACATCGTTGGTACTTAAGCCTGTTGGAAACTGGAAAGGTACTAATACTTGCTGGCACCACCCCTTCTAAATGGGAAAAATTCATGTGGGAGAAATTATATATATATATATATATATATATATATATATATATATATATATATATATAATATATATATATATATATATATATATATATATATATATATATATATATATATATATATATATATATATATATATATATATATATACATACGTATATATACAATATATATATGTATATATATGTGTATATATATATATATATATATATATATATATATATATATATATATATATATATATATACATACACATATATGGGCAACAACAACTGGAAGGAAATGATTAAACAAAAGGGAAACAGAAAAGCCACTTGGTTTACAACGTCCCATCGTAATTACGATACTGGAAAGGGAAAACAACCAAACTACTGAAAACTTATTGTGTTTAAGATTTTCTTGACAAAATGTTCATCAATTTATTTCGGCCTTATGATACCGTATTTTACTTTGTTACGATTCACCAGGTCCTTACAATATATAATTTCCTTTGAGTTTGTCCGATCTATATCATGATTACAATCATAACCGCGGGCACAACCTGATGCTGACACATGTGGAATTACGCCATTATCACATAACCTGTAGGCCATGTTGGAAAATATGGAAAACCTGAAATAAACTTCTCTAGAGCGCTTCAAGGAAATGATTATTTTATGTTGCAAGTAGTGCGTACACATGAGGGCAAATGGTAGTTAATTCTGTGATAATCCGTATGCAAATCAGGGTTTGGCGACCATGCTGAAATTGGCGTATGCCTTGAAGCTAGGTATCACTTGGTTACCAGTCGTATTTTGACAAACATTATGAAGTGCCGAAACAAGATGATGCTGTAAAAGTGTTTGTAACTGAATTGCAGTAGTTATTACTTCAAAGTTTTCTTGCACCACCGCTACCTGGGTTACGTTTATCCATCACTTGTAAAATTTCATCTGAGTTTTGGCTGAAGCACTTTGACGTTTGAGTTTTTACTCCAAGATATAAATTTATTTTAATTACAACGTCGAAGGAATTGACGGTACTAAAATTAATTTTTTGCAAACTGTTGAAATTTAAACTAGCTTGTAAGCTTCATATTAGATGAGGTTTACAGCTCTCTATTTTTTAATAAAGTTTGAAACAGCGAACGATTCATAAGAGATCCAGGATAAAGACTACGTTAATTTTTACGCAGGAGACTCTGTACTATGCGGAATTGAGAGAATTTTATCCAATTTTAAATGGTATGTGGATATGTTACTCACGGTCAAGTTTAAAGTAACTGATTTTTCTTAATGTTTAACAGACAAGATATTTTCCTTCTAGAACAAACTTTTTTCACTTAGAACAACTGTAACGTTGTAATCTATTGACTTGAGATGACAAAATAAAAAAGAAAAAAAAAATTTACATATATTTATGTATTATACATATGTATGTATGTATGCATGTTTGTATATATGTATATGTATATATGTATATATATATATATATATATATATATATATATATATATATATATATTTATTTTTTAATTTTATTATATCAAGTCATCTAGAATTCAACGTTACAGGCATTCTAAGAAATAACATTAAAAGAAGAATATATATTTTTTCTAGGAGTACAATATCTTGCCTCTTAAACAATAGGAAAAATTCAGACACAATTTTATATTAACCAGTAATTACCCACTTGATCTGCTGATTGCAACACATAAGTCTTAACGAAGAAGCATTTAATACCATGATAAATATGCCACCTGTAAGACTTAGTATTCTCTGCTATTTTAAGAGGAAATGTTATCGGCATTCATCTATATTATATGAGAATTTCCAACGGAATTTAGTGATATGCAATTTCTTGACACAAAGAGACTATTTTTAACTTGTTAGATTCTTGAAATGAATATAAAAAAAAATCCCAAAGTATACATGGTTGTGAATTTTGTTTGGAAGAGAATCCATATTATCAGTAAATCGTAGAAAGATTTTGATATGGGCTGCTCGAAGGAGCAAGAAAGAGCCCGTGCTGATACACGGCCGGCTTCATAACTCAGTAAATTTCCATTTGTCTCTATTTCGCAGATTTTATGTTTTTGCCCCCTCTATATTGTGCGAGGGACATCATACAGAGTTTATTTTATTAATACTGGTCTTTAGGAACGAAGAATAGCCTTTCCAGTTTCATAAATGGAATTAATGTTCTTTCTTCAGTATTCCTACGGAATATTGAATAGAGTATTTTTTTTTTATTTTGGCCATAAGAATAAAGTTGTTGAGTGAGTTAAAATTGGTCATATGGTCTGTCTCAAGCTTCTCAAAATAAACAAAAATGTTTCTTTTACATTGATCACCGTGAGGAACAGGTGGTTTTATATATCAATGTTTTATCCTTTGGGATTTTTCAAGAGGGGAAATGCAATGAAATTTTAGAGTATTAGACTTCTAGTAAGCGCAGATTTTTCTCAATATTTTGTCCCCGTGCCAAACGAGATAGAACAATGCCATCTCTCAGACTGTACAGAGACAAAAAAAAAAATGCAGAGCTGAAGAGAAGAGAAAATAGCGGGGTAAACCCTATTGCTGTTTCAGTGGCCAATGTGATTCTTTTTATTTACGTAATATCACAAGGCAGATTTCGTGACTGATTGATTGATTTAATTCTGTTGAATGACGTTGTTGGTTTACTCATATTTCGATTCCACGATAAGCAGATTAAAAAAATATGTATATGATTAAATTTCAGCGACTCACGAGGCAGAGATAGTTAACGATAAAATTCAAGGAAAATATTTAAATAAAATATTAACGAGAATAATTACCGACTAAAAACTATTGATAGAATTAGAAGAATCAAGGGTAAGGTTCTCTTAAGGTTTTTGATTTTTTCTTTGAATTTATTTTGCCATTCAAAATAGCATTATTGTAAGAAATGAGTAAAAAAAATTATGGATTTAACACTCAAGCGATGATCGCAATGCAAATTTTACAGATTTGCTTAAATTTCATATGATATATATATATATATATATATATATATGTATATATATATATATATATATATATATATATATATATATATATATATAAAATGCATATATGTATGTATATATATGTATGTACAGTATGCATGTATGTATGTAATGTGTATATATGAGGAAAATAAAGAAATATGTCTTTATTAATTTAAGACGTGCTCAGAATTTAATAAAATAATTAATGTCTTTGCGCTCTTTTTTTTTTATTTTTTCTATGCATCTTCGGTCACTTTCTTTATTATTCATTGAAAGCTTGGGCACGTCAACCAAATAAATGACTATTGTTATATAAGAACTGCAATTAATTTTTTTAATAAGATATATGCCAAAATCCTCAACTGACGCACGAACACGAGGCTGTAATATGGAAGGGAGTTTCCATTAGACCGCAAATACATATGTGTATATATATAAGGAAAATAAAAAAATATATATATATATCTTTATTAATTTAAGACGTGCTCAGAATTTAATATGATAATGTCTTTGCGCTCTTTTTTTTTTTTTTATTCTTCTCTATGCATCTACGGTCACTTTCTTTCTTATTCAATGAAAGCTTGGGTACGTCAACCAAATAAATGACTATTGTTATATAAGAACTGCAATTAATTTTTGAATAAGATATGTCAAAATCCTCAACTGACGCACGAACGCGAGGCTGCAATATGGAAGGGAGTTTCCATTAGACCGCAAATACATTGTGGGGCAGCCTCCTCCCTTCCTCTGTGGCGTTGCAGTACAGGAGCAGCACATCCATCCAAGTGAGCCCGAGGCAGAAAAACATTTTCAATCAGGAAGAAAAGATGGTCAAAGCGCAAGGGGCTGTCCGTGCTGGGTCATCTGCTGGTAGCATCTCAAAGAGATACTTTATTTATTCAAGGGGTGATCAAAGCGTTCTATGTATTACCTGTCACGGAGGAGATTAACTCTCCCATTGGGACAGGTGTTTGGTTTTTGTGTGTACGAACGTGTGTGTATGTATGTGTGTGTGTGTGTGTGTGTGAGTGAGAGACTGTGTGCGTGTAGGGCCGAGTGACTGTCTGTATGCAGTAGACTGATGTTGCTCCAATATGTTTCTGACACGTTTCTGTATCCTTACTTGTTCAGCTCTTTGAATTTAAATTAAAAGTTGAACAGTGTAAAAATAAGGCTGACTGCTTATTGCTAAGAAACATAAATGCAAATAAAATAAAAATAATCTTTTTCAGTCTGT